>NW_011350211.1:0-10080 GCF_000735185.1 Notothenia coriiceps
AACAATATAGCCCCACCCCACACACACACACACACACACACACACACACACACACACACTTTTTTACATCCAACTCACAGGTTTATCATTACTTTGAGAAAAAAGATTATTAATTTAACCCTTTTAGAAGGGAAGATATGGTCATTTGTTTTGGGAATGTCATTTTTGGAGCCTGAGACCTGAAAAACAGGCTCAGTGCTTAACAGTAAGTATATTTTGAAGCTCAAACTTTTGTACTTTTACTTGAGTAACCCCTTAAAGCAGAGCTGATAAATACAGGAAGTGACCAATCAGAATGTTCAAAGTGCCCATAAATCATGGGATGGATTGAGATGTTAACCTTAGAGATGTATTTGTATTTCTTTAGACTATGATAGCTCTTAGACGTGTCAATTGTAGGGGTAAACAGTTAGTGTTATTGTAATGTAGGTGGTTGTGTTTGTCTTTCTGTTACCCCCTTGTTAAAAAAGTAGTGCGTGCAACCGTTATATTTCCCCCTTTGTGGTCTGCTCTGGCTGTTTAGCCTGTTCATTTTTTATTAAGATCATGTCAAGTTAGCATAGCCTGAGTTTGGTTATGTTAAGTTTAGAACTTTTCTGTCAAAGGGCTGCCTTTTCAGCTGTATGAACAACATATGTATGTAATGTACTTAAGTTTTAAACAAAGTTACTCTTAAGGGGTACTTAGCCCAATAAAATATGCCGCCAAGGGTTCCTGATTGAGTGTCCATACTTTCGAAGTGCCTTGAGACACTTTGATAGACATGTCTGATATTTTCAAATTGTTTGTAAATGTGGAACGAGGAAAGAAAAAGTATTAAAGGAATGGGGAAAAGGTAAGAAATTAATGGTACAACCCACATTTTCCTGACATAACTTGAAGTAGCAAAAAAAAACAATCCCCTTACCTCTCTTACTGACATCTTCATTTTATTGAAGTTAATGGTCAGGGAAGATCGAACAAATATTTCTGTCAAGGCATTATATTGACCTAAATTCCCCTCGAGAGGAGGAATTACTTCCTCATGTGAATCAATCCTGATATGGAGAGAGAGAAATCTATAAAAGGAAGAATCAATTTGAGTAAATGATACAGATCCATTACATTTCCTGTCCACCTTATGTTTATTTTGTTAATGTTTAGGCTTAGGTTCAAGCAAAACAGTGGTTTATGATGCTGTCGTGATGTGAAAATTAAAACAGAATGCTTGTAAACGGGCTAGATGTTTGTAAGGGGAGTCAATTATAAAAACAAATTGAACTCAGAAGCAATAATGATGATCTTTGAACACTTTCAGGATTAAAATGCTGTCATTGTTGGATGCTTGTAGGATAATATTTGTTTTGTTTCTGCTTGCTTTTGCCCACGAATCATTGCTTTGTGTTTTGACTAGTGGTTTTTAAATGTGAAGGTGCATGCCGTACTCTTTTTAAATATTTGCCTCTTGTCTTTTAACTGCAAACCAAATCTATAGGTACAACATCATCTGATAATTTCAAATACCTTTCCAAAGCATACACACACAGTGTTTCACATTTAGGCAAAGATTATTTTCCAATAATTTCAATACACATGAATGGAAATAAACGTGCAAATGATTGCAAAATATACTTATTATACTTATTATTTCAAATGTGTGATGTTCATGGAGGAGCCAAAATAGTTTTGTGGTCCTCTAATTTCTCAATGCCTCGTTTCCTGACTTGCTGGTGGAGGTAGGTGAAGACAAAGGAAGGATAGACACCCTGGAAGGAGATGAATGACCTGAATCTCCTCTGTTGCTACCTCTGGACTCGGGCAGTGCTGATGGGGGTCCAACCCCACCCATAAATCCTTCTACCAACCGTCCCCGGCTAACCAATAGGGTTGCCCTGCCTCGGCCTGTTGCTTGGTATGAAGTGGAGCGCTGGCACGTTGCTCATTTTAATCTCCTTAAGTATTCGCCCCCACAGTCGTGTCAATGAGTCGGTCTGTCAAAGTGATCGATCCCGGTGTCGCAGGTTTCCCGAGCAGGAGACTGTTCACTGGATGAGAAACTGTGTGTTGGGTCCCACAATTCACCAGCCACTTCATGATAGCAGATTGAAAAGAGACCGCTTGGAGATGACAAATGCTGGAGGCTATTTTATGGCCTCCAAGAGCCAATTCAAAAATGTCCCTAAGCTTACTGTGGTCAGTAAAGACTGGCAGGCGTTAGCTGTGTTTGAAGTCAGTTGACAAACATTTTTTTGTCATGGGGGCTTAGAATTTTGAATCTTAAGTCTACACGTACATAACGTGTTACATTCATATACCTTTTATTACTTCGGCAAACTTCTTCTAAATTACATATTAAAAAAAAGATCCACCACCCCCAGATACAGTATATCACTTAGTTAGCAGATTATATCATATCAGATTTCAAAATGTATAATTACATTTTTTTTGAAAACTACCTTTCAAAACTAAACAGCCACATCTATTAACAAAACAGGTGTTCAACTGATGATTTGACACTTATTCGGAAACTATTCTGGTCCTAAAAAAGCTTAACAGCAGCTAGCCGGTAAACATAGAGGAGCTTTGATCAGCTTAAAAGTCAGGTATTTCTCTCAGGAGTAGGTGAAGATTAAGCAAAAAGTAAAGGAAAGACTCAAAATAAATGCCAACTGTTTGCTAACAAGTTGGCCGAATATTGGTGTTGTGTTTACCCAAGTGGCCCTACAGTTAATACAAGTTTTTAAATCATGCAAATTTAAGCACGGAAGATAATTAATTGACAATTGTTTTTTAATTGTATCCTGTTGCCAATGGAATGAAAATGTTTCCTCAAATGTCCCATGCCATAATCCTAAGATCTCTCTGAAAACAAACTGAGAATGAAAAATGGCACTAGACCAAACTATCTGCATGAGTGGTTTTGTGATTAATGTGTAACATTTACCAAATCTTACACACATGACAAAGATGGCAGGGCACCCAAAGGTCACGCTTGTGCTTTTTCACCTTGTTGTTGTGTATTCACTGAAGTGTGTAAATTAGACAACATTGGCATTATTAACCAACAGGTGATGTATCCAACAAGCATTTCTCTGCCGCTCTACGCAGAGTGCTCTGTGGAGGCACAATTACTTACTATACGTACGTTGGCACAAATCCAGAATCTGACTACGTTTGGCACTTACCTGGGTTGTCCCTGTGGAGTACTTAACTTTGCATTTGCTTTGCTGTGAATCAAATCAGCATTGTTGCGTTTAAGAGTCTCAGTTCTCTATTTAACTCTGTAACTTCATGGAGGAGAGCTTTGTTGCGTCTCCTCAAGGTCTTCGTGTTTTTGTAAATATGTTCTGGTCTTTTCAAGCCTGTCTGTTTAAAAGGCTGCGTTATATATGACAGGCAGGTGTCTGTACTGCCTCTGTTGTGTCCCATAAGCTCTGCTTTAGGTTATGTGCTGCCATTTTGTTCTTAATGTAAATGTGTCTATGTTGCTTTTGCTTGACGTCGTGCTGATGAGTATGTGTGGATTACCTGATGCTTTCAAGTGCAGTGGAGTTTACTGTTATCCCGATAAATCATATTCATGAGTCTGTGGTAGGACCTTTTTTGGTAGCTTTTAGGTTTTTGAGTCATAACAGGCATTTTACGGTAGTGTGAACATTGTTGGAGGCAATGGCATTTTCTTTAATGTATATACATTTCTTCACTTTCCTTCTTGTTTGTAGCGTAAATTGTAAATGTTGAAAACACAATCATGTGACATTTTTTTAATGTTACATTATTAAAATTCGCCCAACATTTTTTTCCTGTACGTTTCTAGTGACAGAGAAAATGTTGTTTTATTTGCATCGTTCTTGAAACTGTAGAGTGTATCTCTTATTGGAAGTGTTTTGGGCCGTTTTACCGCGTTGGCCCCTGTCAGCCACCGTACAGGCTCTCCTCAACAATGCTCATTTAAATGTAAAAAACACAATCTCATTTATAAAATAGTACAAGTTAAAGCTTAATTATAGGAAATAAAAAATGGGGAAAAAAAAAAAGTTGACGAGGAACTTAAGCAATCAGCCCTGTCGTCATCTTGACCGACAGTAACAAGGGCATGCCTGTTTTTAGCCCTGTTAACCCTGGGCTGAACAAACAGTTTGACTAAAAGGGAAAAAAGTTTCTTAAAATGAAACTCATGGAATTATTTGTGAAATCTGAAATCTGAAAGAAGCTTAGAAGCTTAGCTTAGTTGTTTTCCTTTATCGTTCATAGCTGCAGCACCACTTTGTCTCTTCCCTTTACGCTGAGAGAGTCACTGCACAGTGTGCAGCTGAAGTTCGCTGGCAGCTTTTCTTCCTCTCCGTAAAGTCTGGCCTCAGAGGGAGACACTTGGCAAGGGAACAGAGAGTGGACCTTTTCCCAGAGGCTGGGGGGTGAGGCGTTGCTCGGAGGCGGTTATCTGACCGACTTTGTTGTTTTTGTTGTGGGAAGGATGGATGTAATGCCCTTTGTTTTTCTCTAACTCTCCCTTTCTCTTTAACATGTTTGGTGTTGATGCTATTTTGTCCTCACTGCTGTTGTTGTTGCTGCTGCTATGACAGGTCACTCAAATTAAATATGGCAACGGTTAAGGTCTTGCTAATGTTTGCAATGGGTGAACTGAACAGGAAACATTTCAGTTGCTCTTGGTTAAATAGAAACCTCAGCTATGAAAGTAAAATGTTTCTGCGTACGACAAATGCTATTGACATTTGACCTATTATTTTTTTGTTTGGCTTATTATTTTTCTAGTTGTTTGATACACACTGATGTTTAAAGTTTTGCTTTATAGTGATGAACATAGTGACAGACAGGCCCAGATCAACCCATCAAGAAGCCTCAGGATCTTTGGACATCACAAGGAAGATTTTACATTCTACAATTAGATATATTAAACATGTTTTTTGTTTTTTATTACATTAGTTTGTATTCTCGATCATAATAACATAACTGGCACAAATATAAATAATTAATTATTTTTGACCAGCTATAGAGTCACACATTTCTGGCTACATTCCTGGATGCATGCATAACACAGGGACTGCCTCTTGGCTTAGTTAAGCTGACTACAGTAAGTGCTTTCATTCTCAAACACAATTTTCAATCAATCAAAGGACCATAAATCAACAGTTACATCTCATAATTAATTTCTAATAAAAAATAATCGATACACAGCCTACAGAAGCCAGTCCTTTAGGAAATCATTCAGGTTGAATACTGCCAGCAGGTGTGTAACACCATGGAGTGTTTTTTGACACGTGACGCTCCGGTGCAGTTCATCCTGACGCCTCTGCGCGTTCGTGTCACTCTTTTAGCCCTTCTTCAAGTGAGAAAGTGTCCCGTGAACGTGCACGCATACAGAAGCTCCCTCCCTCCCTGCCTCTCTTCACTCTCCCCTTCTCTCGTCTCTTAAGCCTCAAGAACATATACAGCCACATAGCTCGTGCACGCGTCTGTGGTTGCGCAATTCTGCCTTATAGCTGTGAGAAAATCCAATAACGTGATCACGGAGAGTGTGTTTGGCTCATGTATGCGGAACATTCACATTGCAATTATTCCCTTCTGTAAGCAGACTAGAAATATTAAAGTGTTATTTTTCTATGGTCTGATGGGTGGTTGGTCATTTAGTTGAACTTAATTGCTTAATTCGGGTAACAGAAGCCTTTATGACAGCATACATCTGAATGTGGTATATTAATATAAGATATTTTCCAAGGTATGAACAGGGACAATGAATGTTCAGGAAGAAAACAAGATAAGAATACCTCCATTATAAGTAATTTAATTTTCTTTCAATTAGTGTCTATTTTCCTTGTGATGATCACCAACCTGAGGTCATATTGTGCAACATTTTTCTCTCCATATTGCTTGTTGAATCCTAATCTTGCTGCTTCTGCGACCCACTTTCGCTCACGGGGCTCATTTAACTTTGGTCTAATCCAATCTCGGTTCCTCTCGCCTTTCGCGCGTTTATTCCCCCCACCTCTCAGTTGCCTTGGCCGCGCGGCGCGCTCCCGTGATCACGTCAGGAGGCAGCCCTACTGGTCCTGAAGCTGATGATGATGATGGCGGTGTTGGAGGAGCAACGCTGAGTTCGCTCTACCAGCTTTCGCTCCCCCCTTTTTCCATTCATTATTTTACCGATTACATAGAAAAATAGCGACACATATAAGCGACACCACCGCATTTGACCGTCCACCTTTTCCTTCTCCCTCCCGTCTCCTGAGCCGAGACCGAGATGGGGAACGAAGCGAGCATGGAGGGCGGCGGGCAGCCCGGAGAGCCGGGAGCCGCCGTCATGATGGGGTCGGCGATGCCCGGAGGAACCGCAACAGTACCGGGGGCAGGACAGCACATGAAGCCGGTCAACGGAACCGCTGCCGGGGGAGGGATCGGGGTCGGAGGCCCCGGGATGGGAATGACCAGGTAGGAGCGGCAGTAGTGGAGGTTGTTCGAGTAAAAAGGGGCTGGGTGAAGTGCATCCCGATGTGTGTTTTAACGCGGAAACGGTTGTTGGATAAGAGGTTTGGATGAGATTTGAGAGAAATGGGATGTACAACTAAGTGTGCTTTCACTCGTGCATGCTTTTAAGCATGACATATTCAAATATTAAGAGGAGTGACTTCCCGGTCTGAATGCTGAAAACCCCGAGAGCTGTCCGTGGTGCTGAAACACTACAGCTGCACCGCTGAGCGTTTTTTTTTTACGTGATTCCCAAAATAGGTTTGACATTGCATGTTAAGGTGGCTTACCAGCACCATGCCCCTGCAGGTATGCATGTAATGTCTCTGTTACAGTTATCATCAGACAGTATCTTTGGCTGTTGCTCTCAGAATATGGTTTTGTGTCATGTGCTGTAATAGTATTTCCTCCTTCCTCCATCTAGGGTTGTGCTTTGGCGTATTTTCTTGAATGGGACGTGTCTTTGACAGTAGATGGAAAACACACAGCCGAACCGTTTTTTCTCTCCATTATCATTCTAAACCGTGACAATTTTTATGGTTTGAGCTGGAGATTATGCAGCTGGATGCTTGAAGCATTCATGTTTCCGCATGGGCGAGAGAAGGGTGCTGGATGTGTGTGTTTGTGCATGTGTGCGTGAGTGTGGGCGTGTGTGTATGTGAGTACGTTAAGGGACTTGCCTGGCTATGTAGGCGCGTGTTTGACGGTGTGTGTGTAGTACTGGTACTATCAGCAACGGCAACGCTTCCCGTTAATGACTAGAAGACAGATATATGGTGCTTACCGACATACCTACCGTGCCATACCATTACATATCAAACCCTTTCCAATCAGAGCCGACTGCTGATTGCCACATCCATGACAGCAAATAAGATATACGATCTTCGCAATGACAATAAGCAAAATCCAAATTCTAATCTCATCCCATGTATTAGATTATACAATATCCCAGTTCAACATCATAATGTGCCATAACATACAAAAAATACACCGTACAGCTAACAACACTAAATCATGCTATTCTTTACACTTTCAAACATTAATGTGTATTTATGAAAAATATTCAACCACTCTCACTGTCAGCCTTTTTCAAGTATTCAAGTACCCTGATTGTAATTTGCAAATGTAGTGCATATTTGTAGTGGTATTTTTTTCATCTTTCTACTTAAATGTCATACTTTATGAATTTCTTGGTTTTTTTCTACATTCTTTAATTTTCTATTGAATTAATTTTACTATCCTTATGTTATGCACTCATATACACAATAGCAATCTCCTTTTTGGCAATCAACCAAATTATGATTCATATACCAAAACATGCAATGGCGTAACGCTGACCAAAACATGTGTATGTGTCCTGACAGTACCTTATCATGACCTGAAATAACTTCTGCACACATCAGCAGACACACATTATACAACACAACCAATGTGTTTCAAATGTGATACAAAGTTGTAGTTTTCCTGAATATGTTGGTACTGTCTCCCCTACAGCTCAAATCACTCGTTTAGCTTCACTCGGCTAACACATATGCTAACATCTCTTGTCTTTGCGCCAATCCTGGTTCACTGTAGCACC
This sequence comes from Notothenia coriiceps, assembly GCF_000735185.1. Lineage (NCBI taxonomy): Eukaryota > Metazoa > Chordata > Actinopteri > Perciformes > Nototheniidae > Notothenia > Notothenia coriiceps. The sequence goes on from NW_011350211.1 coordinate 8,042, forward strand.
TCAGCCTTAAATTCAGTAGGCAGGCTTTTGTAGAGAGACTTAATCAGGTCGTTGTTTTGTGGAAACAATGCCAGAGAAGGGCTACAGCTGGCCTACAAACACCAGTGTGTGTGTTTGTTGAATTCATGAATTCATGACGCATCCTGGGTTTGATTTGTGCCGCTGTAGGAGAGAAGAGCACTGAGCAAAGGCCTATCCATCATTATATAACACAGGGACTCAGAGAGCAGATGACAGCTTCAGCTCTCTTCCGTGAACGACAACAGAGCTGTACATGCTCTGATGCATTATTTCCGCATTCCTCTGTTCAGGGGATTCACGGCGACGTTGTTGCTGTCATCCAATTTTCTATATGAAATAAAAACAAATCTGCACTGCAGGTGTCTGCCATGCTGCTTTCAAAACTCAAAATCCATTCTGAATAAAAGGTGAGGGGTTTACGCGGCAAGAAGCCCCTTACATCGAGTATTTATAACGTGGCGTAATACAAGGCCATGTGAACAGATTGAATCACGTGCAGAGCGTGTTTGCTCCCCCCACTCTCTCACACTCCCTCCCTCTTTTGCTCTGCCTGACTGCCTGCTCCTATCACTTTCGTTTCCTCTGCATGCTCTGCTACTCCCTCCTCCTTCTCCCCCTTTCTCTCTGTCTCTCTCTGTATCCTGCGCACACTCGCAATCTTTATATAGGAGAAGAGGATGTCGTTCTCTCTCACTTCCCTTTCCTTCACTCTCCCTTTCCTCCCATCCATAGCACTCGATTGCTTTGTAGCTCCGTTTCTTTTTCACTCAATCTCTGCACATTCCCATGCTCCTTCAGTCCTTCCCCTCCCTCCTTTTCCTCCCCTGACATTCACGACTGAGTTATCAGTCAGTCATCATGTTGTGCCGTTGACACTATAAAGCGTTGTGGCAATGGGATATGTGTGTTTTCTTGAAGGGATAAGGGGGCCGACTTACCTTCCATGTCTGTGGCACTTAGTCCCATTGGTTCTCACTGAATATGTTAATCTTTAGGAATGCTCTTTCAATGAATGATTTCATTAAGAAAGGCTAAGTACCTTTCAAAAACGTCTTGATACCATGTTGTTAGCGTGAGTTACTGAAACAGTTCTGAAGAGTGCATTGTTAGGAACAATTTTCAGCTGCGGAAGAATACATATTTAGTGCTCTTGTGTCGTTTTAAAGCGGCAAGATGCTGTATCTGGGATTGACTTGAAATATAATACAGTGCCCATGTTGACTGTAATGAAGTCACCCATGGCGACAGCTTGTCCCATTCATGGTCATTAAGACACATTTATTTGGACAAGAATGGTGCTCTATGCCATAGATGGAGGAATAAGACATATCAGTCTTTAGATATACATGCAATACTTGGTAATAGTCTCAAAGCATTGCTGAAGATCTTCAAATTAATTCACAATAATACAAATGATGAGTGCTCTTTACAATAATAATAATAATAATAATGCATTTTATTTATATAGCGCTTTTCACAACTCAAAGACGCTTTACAATATGAGGGAGGGTAGACAAACAAGGACAGGCAAACAAGTAAGTATAGTAAAATAAAAAAATAAAAAGGCAGTCAAGAGGAAGTTGACTGAGAGGGGGGGGGCTTATGGGTAGACAGAGTTGAAAAGATGTGTTTTGAGGCGGGACTGAAAGACTGTGAGGGACTCAGAGTCACGGAGATCTTGGGGGAGGGAATTCCAGAGCCTAGGAGCTGCCACTGAGAAGGCTCTGTCCCCAAAGCTGCAGAGTGTGGATGTGGGAATGGATAGGAGTCCGGCTGCGGTGGATCTGAGGGACCGTGGGGGTTGATAAGGAGTGAGATAAGGGGGGGCCAAATGGTGGAGTGCTTTGTAGGTGAGGACCAGAATTTTGTAATTGATGCGATGGGAGACAGGAAGCCAGTGGAGGTCTTTGAGGACTGGGGTGATGTGATGCCATGATTTGGTATGCGTGAGGAGACGTGCAGCTGCATTTTGAACCCGTTGGAGTCTGTTGAGGGATGTAGTGCTGATGCCGTAAAGA
>NW_011350212.1:0-9290 GCF_000735185.1 Notothenia coriiceps
GGGGAGTTGAGGTGAGGAAGAGGAGGGGAGGGTCGTCCTTCACACTTTTTTTTCCTTTTTTTTTTTAAGGAAGGGGTGTGAGTGAAATAATACCCGCTCATTAGGAGCGCTCGGGCTCCTGGTTAATTCATCCTGGACTGTCATGGGCTTGTGTACGACCCCCGGGTAAAACATAAATCACGCGCAGAACCAACCGGTCGCGCGGCAAGCTGCATGCCCTAACGCTGCTGATTTATCAACCAAATTACTGCGAGTCCTGCTCGGCCCCAACACTTTGCCGAGGAAATCACCGACTAACCCCTGAGCGAACCGATTTATTGAAAAGCTGTCCCCCTCCATCTCCAGCGCGCCGCCCCGCTCCCCACGTGTCACTCCACTCATCTCGCACTGACTTAATTAAAATCTATCCCGTTGGCTCGTTGGCATTTATTACAACCACTGGGCTAATGAAACAAAGAAACACGACCAAACCAAAGCTGCTTTGTGCCCATAAACGCTTATTACACACACACACACACACACACACACACACACACACACACACACACACACACACACACACACACACACACACACACACACACACAATGAGTTGTTGCCATATGACTCATGAGGAATACTATATGCTGATGACGTGTTTTTCTGCTTTAGTGTCAATTTAAACCCATTTTATAATGGAATAAATACGTCACGAAAAGCCTTCTATTATCACAATTATCAGTATTTTATTTGACTGTTCAGCATTTAATTGTACAGTCTATTTTTAGCTCATCTTATTCCATTTGACTTACTTTACTTACTTGCACATTAGTCTTGCAACATTCTCTTGAACTATTTTATTTCTACTCTGGTTCTCCTTGCACTATTTTTATAGTTTTTTATTTTGTTTTATGTCTTATATATATTTATATTGCATTGTTAGAGGAGCTGGGATTTATGTGTTTCATCATTTTGATATGACAATAAAGCCCTTTCAACCTTTGAACCTTTCCTCAAGTAAAGGATAAACTTCCTCTATCACTGTAGGCTTCAAATACACGGTTAGTAGCAATCAATATGTGTTAAAATGATTTTGAGTTCTAGAAAGACAGTCACTTTTACACTTCAGTTAACCCCAATAAGTTGAAAAGTTGACCTCATAGCATTGTTACTACACCAAAGAAGATAATAGTACATGTGTTATATATAACCTTTACATATGTATAATATGTTGTTTGCTAAAAAGTATTTGTGTGACAGACAATGAAACGCACAGTTTGTTTTCCAACTTATTTTTGGTGCCAATTAGACTCAAGAGAGATGTACCTTCTCATTTAAACTGTTATACAGCTCCAGCTCTGTAAAATAGACTTCTTTGGGATTTGGGAGGTACATTTCTTATTTTAATCCTAAACCACATTGCCATGTTTTACAACTGAGACCCTGAACAGAAGCAATGGGACATTTTGGGCCAGAAACATAACTTTCTCTGTCAATACTGGTAAGAAAAGACCAATGTGTCCAAATTAAAATACAAAAATATGAGTCATCTGACTATAATCTTGCAGGATTTGAGGTTTAAATGATCTGTACATCTATGGATCTAAAACAAAAAACACTGACTCTGAGTGGAGAGAGAGACAGAGAGACAGAAAGAGAGAGAACGGGAGAGAGAAACAGAGAGAGAGAGACAGAAAGAGAGAGAGAAAGAGACACAGAGAGAGAGAGACAGAGAAAGAGAGAGAAAGAGAGAGAGAGAGAAAGAGAAAGAGAGAGAAAGAGAGAGAGAGATGGTTTGGTGGCTCCAACACAAACGACCAATCGATCAACCCCAGCAGAACCGGACAGCCACCCCCTCCACCCCCGCTGGGTCCGTGCTGCTCATGCATCACACTTTATGAATTCAATTTCAACCCGGGAGAAATTTTCAATTTGAACGCGCGATCATTACGGCGTGGGGGGATAGCGTAAATTGTTTTTGCTCTATTATGCATTCGGACGCCATCATTTTTCTTTCTAATTACCGAGGTGTCAGAGCGGCCTGTCACCCGGGCGCTGATTTTCAATTTAACTGATCATCATACATTCATTTTCCCATTTGATAAATCTGCTATCTAGACGCAGCCCGCCATGCCCGGAATATTAAGCGGCACGCGGGCGCAGTAATAGGGGGATGTGTATGCGGCAATGAGCGCGGATCAGCCAGCTAATTTAGCACCTTCCACATTCCCCGTCTCCATCCCCCCCATTGCCAATTCTCAAGAGGAGCCAAGGGAAAAAAAACAGGAGAGGAGAGTCCAATGGCTGCCTTATAACCTCCAAGAGAGGAGGAATAAGAACCCAGAGCATCAGAGAAATAACGTCCTTACGCAATTTAGAAGCAGGATTCATTAACGCTAATTGAGTTCTTCAATACGTGTTATTTTTATTTAATAGAAACAAATTTGCACAATTAATTATAATTTCGAGAAGCTATTATATATAACCCCCTCCACCCTTCTCTGGCTCTCCATCGCCTCCTCTGCTCCGACACGGGCTAAATTAGCAGCTTTTGTCTTCAGGCTTTACAGGCTTTGATCCGCAGGGCCTGCAGCCAAGAGAGCATCTCACAAACCGTGATATACTCACACACACTGGGCCTGAAACCTCTGTCAGCGGCTCTGGGCCATTTAGAGAACATAAAGATCATTTTTAAACTAAAAGCCTGCAAGATCATAGTCAGATGACTCATATGTTTGCACTGAAAGTAAACACATTTGTTTTTTCTTCCCAAAAGTGACAAAGAAAGGTTAGGATTCTCGTTGTTTTGGCATGCACACGCAGCTATAGCCAAAACAATACTAAGAGCAGCTACAATTACATGTAGGCTTGATAAAAGTATGTTTCTTAAGCTTATTTGCACAAAACTATCATATTTTAGATTATACCTCTTGAATTGAGTTCAGAGTAATATAGAATCGTATTTTTTCTTTTCTTTACTGACATAAAGGATGCACTTCCCTGAGGCCTTTAATCAAAAGGCAGGTCAAAATGAACATATGAGAATATAAGCTAGTAAATATGATATTTTACATTCTGGTTGAATCTTCCAAGTGCATAGATGTTGCCTCTTATACAATAGAAGCCTATTCTATAAGTCCAAAGTAGTTTTAAAGTTAAATAGTAGCCCTTTTATCCCATCGCTATTTCATTATTTGTAAAATCGCCCTTAATCTACTACAAAGGCTGATTATAAAAGCTCGCTGTGTCTCCATATACACACATATTATAAAAGCCTTGCTGAAGGGAGATCAGACCCATTTTTTCTAATTAATCGCACTCTTGAAACTAACCGATTATAATAAAGCCAGAATAAAAGTAGAAATTTCACACAGTGCACGCGGAATGAAGGATTTAATGTGATTGTTTCGGTCGAAGGGGACGTTTCCCGAGGCCTTATGGGAAAATAATGTCCTTATGAATTAAATAATAGGGTTATTACTTTCATTGATTTTAGCTGTCTGGGAATTTAGTGTTCTGCTTTAACCCATCCTCCTCCTGCTCCTGTCTAATTATTTTCCTATAAGCCCCCCCCCCCCTGCTTCCTACAGCGCAAATAGCAGAGTCACTGAGCGAAAATTATGTAAATATTATTAAAGGGACTCAGGCACGGAAATTCATTTTGGGTCGGCGCAGTAAAGCCCTGTCCCTCGGATCCCCCTCAATTTATTTGCAAATAAAGGCGAGGTGACCGGGAGGGATCAGGGATATTTAGCCGGGCTGTCAACACGGACAGAATTAATGGTTTTAATAATTGGGAATTGAGTTTCCAGGGAATTGGTGGAGTTTACTCTTCACGAGCTGAACACACGCTTTCTTAAACGGACGCGCGTTCACGACCAGACAGTGCACGTGTGAGCACAAACACTTAGGAGAGTCCTCTTCTGTCCAAAGCGTCCTTAATTCAGCCAATTTCTTATTTATGTGTCTTATAATATCATAATAGCTCTAACGTTTTGCTTACTGGCTATTAAAGTATTTGGAAGTAGATTATCCAAAGCCTACAGTAACATTGAATTGAAAAGATGAAGGTGTTTCTGAGGAAGTGACTTTTGGGAAAACTCCCTTTTTTCATTCTAAACCTTGGGGGGAAAAAGCACACCTGCAACATGTAGGAGTCTCTTATTATTTCTAAAAACATCCTCAATTACTGTAAGCCCCTTTCTTATACTATAATTTTTTTTTGTAGAGGTAACCATAACTTCTCCAGTAGGACTCAGATGAGGGTGTTGCACTTTTTCCTTTTCCTTATGTGATGTTTTGGTGTTGTTGTTTTTTGTTGTTGCTTTGTTTCTTTCCTTTGTTTTCTTTTCTTTTCTCTTACGTTTGGCTGACTGGCCATTCAAGTTGAAGAAGATTGAACGTATTGTCATTTCAGGTACTAACGAAAAAGGTTTCTCTGCATTTGACCCATACTAGTGTTAGAGTAGTGCCTTGCTCAGGGACACCTCGGTCTTTCCGGGACTTGAACTGGTGACCTTCAGTTGCCAAGCCAAGTCCCTATGGACTTCGCCACCACCGCCCTTTATAAGTATTTGACTTATTATTATTCTCTTATACTTCTCTTAACTTAGATGTAGGTGTTTCTGATGCATAAATAGAAAGGGTTAAGGTCTAAGTGGCTTAAGATACATGCATGATTTAGGAGGAAAACTCACTTTAATTTTTGATAAATCTCACAATTCTAAACCTTAAATAAAAACACAAATACATTTAGCAGAGTCCTCTTCTCCTGACTGGCTATTCAAGTATTTTATTTATTTGTGTCTAAAACTTCTATTAGCTTATTGTTATTTAATAACCTTTTAGTTTTGACAGGCTTAGAGTGAATTGAAAATAGTGTTTGGATTGAGGCTTCAGATTTAAGTGATTTAACAAAATGCATTATTTCACTTTAGGGGGGAAACTCACTTCATAATTGATTAAATCTCCCACTTGTCATTCTCACCCTTGGAACAACAAAAACACACACCTCCACATTCAGGAGTTTAGTCTCCTAAACATCTTTAATTCAGCCACTTTCCATCTTTATTTAAGTGTGGCTAACTGGCCATTATAAATGCCCTTAAGCTTTTAGTGTTTCTGATCTTTAAATAAATGGATTAAGGTCTAAGTGGCTTAAGAAATATTTAAGGCTTGAACACCTCTACAATCTAACGAAATCAAGTTGAATATCCACTCCATACTTCCTAAAGACACTTTAAATGTTCACTTAAAACAAATATTTGATTACATTTTGGCGGTTATTTTTGAAGATGTGACCCAGAGGAAATGCATGATTTAACTTTGAAGGAAAACCCACTTCATTTTTTGTTACATCTCTCACTTTTCATTACAAACCTTACATAAAAACACACATCGGCACATTTAGGAGTCTCTTTCTTGTGTCTTTAAACATATTTAATTCAGCCAATTTCCCTTTAAAGACAATCATTACACCTGTGAAGTTTGGCTGACTGGCCATTAATCAATTAACTTTGATATTGTTTTGAGAGAAAAATTACTACTTAGTATTTAGGAACACTGTTTGTGTACTGTATGCATGAATGATTTCACTTTGGAAGAAAATTCCCTTTACATGTATATTGACTTTAATCTCCCACTTTTCACTTTAAGCTTGAATACCAACACACTTGCCAATTAAGGGAGTTTCCTCTCATGTCTCTAAACATCCTAAATTCAATCTCTTTCAACTCACATTTTGTTTTATTAATGCAATCCTGGCACGCCCTCGCCTCTTCTCTCCCTCTCCAATCCGAGAATATTACTTAATGTTAAGGAACAGTGTTTAAGTGTGTTTATTTTAAGTGTTTATGATCTATAAATAGGATTAAGGTCTAAGTGGCTTTAAATAAATGCACTTTTTCATTTAGGGGGGAAAACTCCCACTTTTCATTCTATACCTTGAATAAAAACACACATCTGCAAATAGTCTCTTCTAAACATCTTTAATTCAGCCACTTCCTCTTTCTTTTATTCAGCCAAAAAGTGGTTATAAAAATATTAATGCAAGCCACTCGCCTCCTCTCCCCCTCTCCCTCTCCTATATCTTTATCTGTCTCCCCCTCAGGGACTCACAGTCCTATTAGAACAAATGACGAGGGGCTCGGGCGCTTTTGTGGAAAAAGGCGCACGGCAGACGGGCGCGCGCCTGTCCTATTATGTGCGACACATGATCAATAGGGCGATAACGCAGCAACATCAATATAAGCGACAGAACAATGAGGGATATCATCGAACATCTATCTTAATATAGCCGACTACAAGGGCCGTCTGACAACCGAGGCAGCTCATGAAAATTCCGCCCCACGAATCTCCCCCATCTCCTCCCCCTCAATAGATATGCGCACACACACCCCCAAACACACACACACACACACACACACACACACACACACACACACACACACACACACACACACACACACACACACACACACACACACACACACACACGATGCAGCTGGCACGGCTATTATTTCCCCATTTCAATTTGACACCCTCTGCCTTTCATGCTAATTCTATTATTGTAGGAAGTTTATGTGATTCCGTATCACTAGAAATCGGTAATGTCTAATAACCCTTTGGGGCTGAAAGGAGGAGGAGGAGGAGGATGAAGAAAAAAAAAACTGCCTCCAGAGCCATGGCAGCCAGTGGGAAAATAATTACTTTCATATCAAAACTCAGCAGGAGGCGCAGGGTCCTTATAGCCCGCAGCCACTAACCTCATTCCAGCTCGGCCTTTCAAATGAATAAATTTGTTAAAGCAATAAATACAAACAGCCAGACGGACTTGAGCCTCCTATACAGAGAAAAAGGAGGATTTATCTGCTGTAACACGACAAAACTCCAAGGTTCTGCCACACAGCAACCCCCACCCCCTTTTCAATATGCTCCTAGAAAAACAGTGATTCAATTTAAACAATAACTTTATTTATCAAAAGTGTTTACATATAAATATCTCGTTTTTTTTACAATATCTGAGGATTTTTGTTGTGTGTGAGATGTTTATTGTCGCCTAGATTTTAATAGGTCACTAAAAAAAGAGAAAGAACCTGCTTCTAAAGGCCTACAAATATGAAGACAGCCACTAGCTTTTTAAAAGGGGCGCCATCTGGATTGATCACACGTGATGATTAAAAAATAGATGAGAATTAGGTCTCCTGATTCCTGATATGTTTTTCCAAGTGTCTCAGCAGAGCTTTGGGAATGTTTGAATAGTCTGAGCGGTTGTTCCTGGTCCTTTGTTTATGTTTGCGCTCCTTGCAAAGTGTTAGTCCATATCGACATCCTCTCCATCTGTTCCGGGTGTTTCTTGACAGTCTGTGTTTGCCTTGAGACGTTCGGAGAGGGCTGGAGACGCCTCGCTCGCACCCTTCTCTTCGGCACGCAGCTCGGCAGCTTGGCAGCCATTTGTCAAACTCCTCTCCTCGATACTGTCTCTGCACGGAGAGGAGCTGAGCCTGGCCTGAACCTCAATGTTAGGAGAAACAGGGAATCTTGCATTGCTGCTGAGAACTTTCAAACTCCTCTCCTCCTTAATGTCTCTGCCCTGAGCCTCAATGTTAGGAGAAACAGGGAATCTTGCATTGCTGCTGAGAACTTTCAAACTCCTTTCCTCCTTAATGTCTCTGCCCTGAGCCTCACTGTTAGCCGGAGGAGAAACAGGAAGTCTTGCATTGCTGCAGTCACCTCTGTCTCCAGCCGCTCTATTGCTAATGTGATTGTTGTGCTCCGTATGATCCGAGTGTAGAGGCTTAGAGACAAAGCTGGAGAGGTCAGGGCTTCCTTCACTCGGCACAAACATCTGTCCCAGACACGGCGAGGCCTTCAGGGCTGCTTGGGGCACCAGAAAACCCAAGGGCTGATGGGTAATTGGGTAAAGCAAGAAGTGGCCTTTCCCTATGAGAGTCCTCTGGCTGGGCAGCGAGGGGAAGTCCAGCTGAGGTTTCCGTCGAGGCGTGACGTCGGAGAGGAGGCTCTCCACGCTGAAAGGGTTTCGTTTCTGCAGGGCGGAGGATCTGGGACCTCCGGGGCTGGAGCTGAGCGTGAAGCTGCCCGGAGAAACCTGCTCCGGTTCCCCTGCGGTTCTTTGGTTTTGGTGGTTCTGTAGTGGGCTGAAGTCGTGTCGTGTTTGGTCACAGATGGATTCAGTTGGGTGTCCTCGGTCAGCAGATTTGGAGGCAGGCAGGTCGAGGTGAATACTCCCACTGACGCTCGGACACTGCTGCTCGCTGTCGGTGAACTGGGAGACCCCGCTGTCGCTCTCCGAGCCCCCCGGCGTGTGGAAGCTGTCCCCTGACAGGAGTTTGTTCTGCGACTTCAGCAGCTTCCTCTCCTGCTTCCTCTTCTTCTTCTCGGCTCGCTCTCGGTCCCGGCGCTGGATCTCCTCGGGGTCCATGGGCTCGCCGCTGCAGGTGGTGGGGTGGGAGTTGTGAGCAGGCCGCCCCGGACCCTTCTTTGTGTTCTCCTTCTTTCTCCATTTAGCTCGGCGGTTTTGGAACCAAACCTGTGCACACAAACACACACATATGAATATACACAAAGGTGGAAACTCGGCACATGAGAGGACTTTTGTTTGGAAGTAGTTCCTAAGGTCAATCAATATCTGTCAAACACTAAGGTTCGTAAATTGGTTCAGTTAGTTCTGAAATGAGTTGAAGGAGGGATTAGTCCTGGTTTAGACCTAAATGCTTGTTTTAGCTTCTCTGATTAGATTTCTTTCTACTTTTTTCTCAATTTAGCACGTTGGTTTTGGACCCAAACCCATGCACACAAACACACAAACATGACATAAACATTGGTGGAAATGTGGCACATGGTATGATATTGGTTTGGAAGTAGTTCCTTATGTCATCATCTGACAAACACTACGGCCATTTTGTTCTATTTAGCACGTCGGTCAAACACACACACACACACACACACACACACACACACTAGCCTCACACAACCCTGCTTTTTGGCCCTCACACATCTGAGGATACACCCGAGGCAGCCGGCAGGAGAGAATGAGGGCAGAGAAGAAGAACGGAGGCTAGAGAGGCCCAGAAGAAGAAGAAGGAGAAGAAATAAAATCAAAGATGGAGAGAAGAGAGGGATGAGAGGAAGCAGGAAACATTTTAAATCTACTCCATCTTTACAAACACTCACAAGTGTGATCAAAGGAAACACACACTGCTTTTAAAGGGCGACCTCTGACCTCCAGACATCAGGAGTGTGTGTGTGTGTGTGTGTGTGTGTGTGTGTGTGTGTGTGTGTGTGTGTGTGTG
>NW_011350212.1:9333-18167 GCF_000735185.1 Notothenia coriiceps
GGGGACATTACATTGACTAACCATGCATTTCCTAGAGAACTTATCCTAACCTTAACCATAACAACACATGCCTAAATCCTTAACCCTTAACCTTAACCTAACCCTAAAACCTAAACCTAACCAAGTCTTCACCCTAAGATTATTGGATTCCCCTCATGGGACCTCCATTTTGTCCCCATCAGGCGGAGGCAAAGTCCCACACGTGAACTGTGTAAACAAATGTAGGTCCCCACAAGTAAGAATGACTAGGCCACACACACACACACACACACACACACATACATTAAACACACAAAAGGTGGATATTTCGCACACAAGAAAAACTTAAGCGTTGACTTCAATTAAATGTATTACACATAATTGTATAAGGTTAGTTGAAAGCAATAATATTAACTTGAACCTTATAGTTTGTATTCAAACGTAATAGTATTGCTTTCACCCAACCTAAAACAAGTATGTCATAAATTGGTTCAGAATATTCATATTTGTTTTAGTAGTTCTGTTGGAACAAGTTCTGAGATGAGTTGATTAATGGATCAATCCAGATAATTAAGTATCAAGAACTTCCGTAATCAATTAATTATTAAGTCACCTACTTAGGAAGATCCCTTTAGCTTTCCTGATTAGATTTATTTTCAGCTAATTTTCCAATGTTTATAAGTAAGTCAAATATATTTCTGCTTTGGAGAGTTGGTTAGAGAAGAAAAGGCTAATTGAAGACATTACCTTGATCTCTGGGGAATTTTACAGACTAAATAATCATAAAAGCAATGGTTGAGTTAATTGGCAATTAACATAATTGATTCATTGGGACAATGATTAAACATGTTATTAAGCAGCGCATTGATTTAGTTTAGGCTAGTTAACACCTCTACGATGAAATTAAGTCCAATATCCCTGCAATAAACACTTCCCATATAAAGGCACTTTGATGTTCATTTTTGGAAATTATTTGATTAAAATTGGTGGTCATTTTTGAGGATCTTGAGTATTTGCGTTAATTTTCTTGGATAAAAGTGTTCCTTATATTTTATATCCTTCAAGAGAATACATCAGTGAAGTAGGCCTCACAGAAAATGTCCCTTCTGGTGTGACAACAACAGACCTCACACCTGCCATGCTGGAGTGATAAATCAGTGTCAGAGTGGTTATCAGATGCTAAGCACAAAAGCATATTGCCTCCAAATCCAAAACATATTCCACAAAGCTCTGAAACAAAGTGAAATCAGTGTCCATTCCGCATGTGTTTCTTGGTTTACTGCAGCTCTAAAGCGTACATTAGGTTAATAGGTCACAGTGGAGGACCAGCAGATGCACAGATGTGCCGCCGTTAATTACCAGTGAGGCTGTAATGGGAAACCCTGCCAATTACATTTAATTGTACCGTAGCTAAATCAGCCGTCTCTGTATGTTCGCCAATGCGGGCAAGTAACTAAGTACATTTACTCAAACACTGCACTTAAGTACACATTTGAGGTGCACTGAAAAAACTGAAACGCTGACTTTAATTAAATGTGTAATTTCAACAGATTTCCCATTAAAAGCAATAATATGAGGTTGAACATTTTTGTATTGCTTTCAACTAACCTTATACAGTTATGTGTAATTTGTTGACATAATATAGGCTATACACTTATTTAAAAGTCAACGTTTCAGTTTTTTAAGTGTACTTGTACTTTACAAGTACTTTCATTTTATACATATACATCTACTCTACTACATTTGGATGCCAATGTTGTACTTTTTTCTCCACCATATTTATTTTTAAAATGTATTCAGATTTTGACACACAATAGGAAAAGCTTTTCTAATTATGATTATTTGGTTAGATTAAACCATCCACCATTATATCCAAGTAACTAAAACCATGAATTGGTTAATTAATTGGAAGCAAAATATTTCTTATTTTCTTAAATGTCAAGATTTGGTGCTCTAGCTTTAAAAAAAATATATATATATTTTAAGCAATGAGTACTTTTACTCCGAATACTTTGAGTACAATTTCCTATTCAAACTTAAATACTTTTACTTAATTACCATTCTCGATGCAGTATGGGTTGTACTTGACATTTAGGTTTTTTTTTTTTTTTGTTGGTATTAGTACGCTACTTTTACTCAAGAATCTGAATGGTTTTTCCACCACTGATGTTCCAGCACCTCCGCTCATTGGGCTTTACAACCCACGGCTCTCCTCCCTCCGCAGCGGGCCAACAGAGGCAGCTTCCCCCGCCTCAGAGGCTCCCTGCCCGGCCTCTGGGTGCGCTCAGGGCCGCGTGTTCGGAGCTGATAACGCCGGGAGTTTAGCATGCAGAATCCGCGATCATTGCATAATAAGGACAGGGACACACCAACATCATGTGTGACAATGGCGCTTCTTATGAATTGTTAATGTTGGTTATATCTTTCCCCCGCAAACCTGGTGATAAAGGAGCGCTAAGCAGCTTGAGGGAACAATAATCTGAGGTTTAGGAGCGAAATCCCCAAACAACACGCACACTGCAACCGAGAGCTGCCCTGTACCGCTTTCACAAGAGACAGGCGTGCAGGCGAATATATGTGGATCATTTAGAAATACATGAGAATATTTTTAAATTAAGTAGCCTATATCATAGCCCATGCTTCTATATGCTTAGCAAATAATAGGCCTACTTGAAAAACCTATATGTCTTTCTGGTATAATAATATTTTTATTTTATTACAATATTATTATTATTAAACTAAATAAATGGACATCTAATTCTGAAATGTGAAAGATGGGTATAACTTTTTATTAAAATATCTGTATTTTCTTGCCTCTAAAATAATTGATTCAAGACATATTCAACTAATATATATATTGTTAATGGTAATTATCATTATCATGCTTTTTTGTAATTCATTATTGGTATTGCTAATTATTATCATGAGTTATGATGATTATCACCAGCTGTTAATTTTTTTTAAATATTGTTAATATTTCTATACAGCTCAATCGTGCTTTTATACTTTCACTGTATTTTGCATTTATTGATAATGAAAATAAATCGAAATGATAATAATGATACAAATAAAATAATAAATTAGCCTAATCTGTTCAATTGAAATACCTAAATGTGCAAAAATAGATTAAAAACAAGGGTAACATTGTAAATAAACTGTTAAATGAATAAATATGATATATAAGGTAAAAGAACAATACCATGTTCACCCCTTGGGTTACTCAGTAAATAGCCTTGTTTTTATTAACCCATAAATCAATAGGTTGCCTCCATGCATAATTCAAAAGTGACCCTGTATTGATGCCTTCGTAATTGACAAATAGCTATCTCGGTATGGGGTAGGCCTTCATTAAACAAACGTCCCTCTGACATTTGACATGTTATGCATATTTTAACACCCGTAGTTATACTGCAATTTTAACAATGACTCAAACTATTTTTTCCTCCATCTTTCAAAAAATAATAATAACTCTCTTCAACATATTTGATTAATTTATTATTTACCTGAACCCTAGACTCCACGAGGTCCAGCCTGAGCGCGAGCGCCTCCCGCATGAACACATCCGGGTAATGACTCTCGTTGAAAGCCTTCTCGAGCTCCTCCAGCTGCCACCCCGTGAAATTTGTCCTCGTTCGTCTCCGTTTACAACCTGGACTGTCCTTATCCGGGTCCCCAGAATCTGCAGGGGTCGAGGTGAGTGTGTGTTTGTACAAGTGTGTGTTTATTTGTGTGTGTGTGTGTGTGTGTGTGTGTGTGTGTGTGTGTGTGTGTGTGTGTGTGTATAAGTGTGTGTATATGTGTGTGTGTGTGTGTGTGTGTGTGTGTGTGTGTGTGTGTGTGTGTGTGTGTGTGTGTGTGTGTGTGTGTGTGTGTGTGTGTGTGTGTGTGTGTGTGTGTGTGTGTGTGTGTGTGTGTGTGTGGGAGAGAGAGAGAGAGAGAGAGAGAGAGAGAGAGAGAGAGAGAGAGAGAGAGAGAGAGAGAGAGAGAGAGAGAGAGAGAGAGAGAGAGAGTAGAGTGAGGGGACTGTCATGGCTTGGCTTCTAAAGCATCATTTTGTTGTAAGGCTTTAAGACTCTTTTAAACATGTTATCTTTTGACTCTAATAAATCAGTGCCACAAATGCAAGGCCCGAAGCTAACACACTTTCATTTGTTATATTTAAACACATTTCACATAATTGCTAAATTAAGTTTTACGTATTAAAGAATCTGCAGCCAATTTGAATTTTACGAGTTGAATTATAAATCGTTGCCTTTATTTTAACCCCCAGTGCAGTCAAGTTATTGAACAACTACATTGAGCTTGCACATCAACTTTTTAATTATTATTTATTAAATCACCAAGCTTCAAAACTTTGAAACAACCTGATTGTCTATTGACTGACTTTGTAGTTCTTGTTTAATGTTTAATTTCGCATCTAAATTCAACAAAAAACGGACTTATTTCGCCTTAAAAGAGGCCAGTTTCATTGTATATTACATTGCATTGTTTCCACATCTATTACACATGAGATAAAAAGAGCCAGGCATAGAGCTTAATGAGCTTGGACATAAACTTAAAAATATATATATTTTCTAAATCACCAAGCTCTAAAACTTTGAAACAACATAATTGTCTACAGACTGACTCCATTTCAAACAGCTTTGCTCAAAGCCTAACACATTATGGTCTGCACAAATCTGACTTATTTCGCCTTTATTTAAAATATCATGCCTTTTATCTAATAGCGTTTTATTTTTCTATCTTTACTTTTGCTTTACAATGTAAATTCCCCCTCTGTGGGAAATATAAAGGAATTCGGATTCTTAAAACAGACCTTTTACATTCACCCACTTGCCTTGCTTTGTTTCCACTTGAGTCTACTTATACTAATAATACGAGACGGGACAAAAAGAGCCAGGCCTACCTGAGAGTTTGAACTGCCCTCCGTCGGGCGACAGCAGCGGGTTGTTGACAACCGAGGCAGAGCAGGATCCGTTCAGTAATCCGTCTATAGAGAAGGGGTTGGCGGCCGCGGACTGCAGCTGGTGTCCCCCCGCGAGCTCGTACAGGGAGTGGTGGTGGTGGTGGTGATGGGCACCAAGCGAGTACGGGAAGCCCACCAATCCGCCCAAGGAGCCTCCGAACTGGGCGTGAGGATGCTCGAGTACCCGGCTGTCCATGCCGAAGTGAAGACGCGGAGAGGAGGGGAGGCAGTGTGGCTGAACATGCAGTCAGAAGAAAGTGAGGAAGAGGAGGAAGAGGAGGGAAAGAAGGACCGTTTTCCTGCAGCCACGGCACGGTGTGTTCAGGGACCGGGATGTAAAGTGTGTGTGCAGAGACCGGGATGTTAGTGTGTGTGCAGACACCGGGATGTTAGTGTGTGTGAGACCGGGATTTTAGTGTGTGAGAGCAGGAGCTGTTTCACGTTTACGGTCCAGCCGAGAGATGTCAACCCTGCTCCTTTCTCTCCAATAAGAAACGCTAATCGCCCCGTGACGTCAGAGGCGCGGTTAATGGAGAGAAGGCAGAGCACGAGGAATGAATAGGAAAAGAGAGAGAGTTTTTTTTTTTCTTATTCCCGGATCGATGGCTAATTACACCTGGCGTAGTCCTTTAATTCAGCCCTGTCAAAACAATGAGGCGCGTGGACATTGTCGCGTGATTGATAAGCCCACTCCATTATTTCTCAGGGATATCACCTTTATTTAAAGCCTGTTTATTGTAACCCTCCTGTCGTGTTAGTTTCTCCCTCCTTACTTTGGTGTTCCCGGTCTGTTTGAACTGCTCTTACTTTAACACAAAAATAGACATCACCACATTTTATTTAACACCTTTTTAAGCTTTAAAATATAATAGCTGTGAATAGCTGCAGTAAATATACGAAGAATAGACACTGAAAATGTTTTCCAAAATTAACGATTTGTGGGTGTTACAAAGTTAACTAAACCATCTCAAAATGCATTGAAAGCAGCAATTGTATATTCTGTGGAGGATATCATAGGCGTTGAGGCAATCAAATGTAAAACACTATATTAATTATGATTGATGAAAGTAAATTGGTCAGATTTGACCCGAACAAGACAGCAGGGTTAGACTGTAGGTAAATTAATCTTTCCTTTTCCATTTCTCTTTTCTTACTCATGCGTGCAGTTGCGCTCCCGCGTATAGTGTGTGCGTGTTAGTGTGTTTTTGAGTGTGTGTGTGTGTGTGTGTGTGTGTGTGTGTGTGTGTGTGTGTGTGTGTGTGTGTGTGTGTGTGTGTGTAAGTGTTTTTACAGGGGCATTCAGGGCCAGATTGATCCAATAACATCGCCTTTATCATCCCCCCCTTTTTCCTGAGCTGTCACATTGCATTTTAGACTACAAGCCTCTCTCCATCTCCCAGGCACGCACGCACACATACACACACGCACGCAAGCACACGCACACGCATATACACACACCCGTATCATTATCTGGATTTTTCACCTGAGCAGCTCACACAGTTTAGTTGTTAATGACGAACAAAGTGGTTTGTAGCAGCATGTGACGTTTCCCAGAATCCAATACCTGCACACAGGCAGCATGCATCGTTACAGGACAGGTTTTAAATGGCATTTCTTTTTGCATGAGTTTATTAACAGGCTCGTTTTGTACGTTTGAGTTCACCATGTGTGCATGAACCATTTGCAACTACAGCCTTTTTGCTGATTTCGTCAAACAAGAGGATACAAAATGAAACAAGAGCAATCTAAGAAGTGTTCATCATATCAGCCTGATATTGAAATTGCAGCACAATTGCAAACAAACATAAGACAAATGACAATACACCTTTTCTGTAAGCATTACATTAACATTTAGAAGCTATTACATTTTACGCTGGATACTGATTATGATAATTTATGATCATGTAATTGGCAGAACAACATCACATCAATGTATGCTAGCTTTTCTGAAGCTTTAATTCAAATCAAATGGCAACTATATGGGCAGACTGCTGATGAAGAATATGTGAGCTTACATTGCATCACATTTCTTTAGCTGATATCCAAAGAGTGTTACAGTAAGCTCAACATGCAACAAAGAAACAAACTAAAACGCAAGAATCCTGTACATTAGCTTTCAAACCTGTACATGCTACAAATATGATCAAAAATATTGACAATATATCTGAAATAACTACTATGCATCTTGAGGGAAGATTGTTGTGTCATCTCCTGTCTCTCTAAGGTTAATAAACACCTTTTAAACTTGGTTAGCTATAAGAGAAACTCAAAATAAATGGATACCCAGTTAATTGCTGCACTAAATTCCGTCCCCCACGTTTAAGTCATTGGCCTCTTCTTCCACCAATCGATGACAGTATAGAGCAGTGTACTTTTTAAACCCTAATAAACAGTATTCATTTTTCATGTTGATAAATACTTTTATTTTGTTACTATGCTACACATTATATTATTGATTTTGGCAATTGATATTCAACCTGCAGCCGCTTTATTGAATCAATTTCTTTACATTCAATCAGGTAGTTAAAGGTTTGTTTTGCACAGGTTATGTGTCTTTTACACAAAAAAACGACATAAAAATAAGCAAAGTAATTTATCCAGATAATGTTTGCCCTGGTGTTAAATCTCATAGAGAGATGATGACTGTTCACATATACTATAATTGTGGCAATATTGATATTATATTTGCAAATACTGAAATTCCCTCCATTACTGCATGCTTGGCATTCAGTCTGCACCTTTAAAAGGCCATTTGTTTTTTAAATAACTGTACTTAAACACAATTAATACATAAAAACAACTTGGACTACAGTTAAAGGTTTTCAAATATAACATCTCAAAGTCACAAACATCTTATTTCCATACCTTTTTGAATCACAAGCTCTCTTGGACTTGATTCAAATAAAAATGATGAGGTTTAATTACTTGAGCGCGCTTACACTCAATATACTGAATCAAACATGGATGTCATACAATACATACTCCATATAATTGGACATATAGGACAGGTAATACAGTAAAAACAGTAAAAACAGGTTCTCTTTCTGTCATGTACATGATGGGGTTTCTATTTCAGAATCAGAATCAGAATACCTTTATTAGTCCCACGGAGGGGAAATTTGGTTACTAAGCTGATCATTTCCTCAGTTTTCCACCATTATCAGTCGCTTAATGATCTCCTTTTGTATAACACCCTCCACACAATGGACACAAAGCCTTAAATGGCACAGTGGCTGACAAATGGCAATAGAAAAACACAAATACTGCTAATGGAGTTAGTGTGCCCTGGTGGTATAAAGTCAACCTCCATTATATTTCTCCACCATGTGCAGTTTAGGAAGTCTTTCAACCAGCAGTCAGCGTGTGCAGGGCGTTGTTCATACCCAGCAGAACAAGCATGAAATTAGACTTCTTTCTCTCTTTCTCTTTGCCTGCTCTGACTCCCAAAATAGACACTCTAATAAAAAAGTATCCGGCGTAATAATCTCTGAGAAAGGACACAATAATCTCGCCTATAGCAAGCAGGGCCAATTTGAAAGACCTTTTAAAGATAGTGTTGAATAATTTGATTCCGTGTGCACACATCTGTGCGCCCTCAGGATGGGAAAACCCAAAGACACTGAGTTTCGGTAGGTTTTTTTAAAAAGCTATGTAATAACAATTTCAGGGGTAATGCCTTTTTTACTTTTGCATCAATCTTGGACATTCTTGTAGGAAACGTAAATCACTAATCCAATTCAAGTTAGAGTTTATTGTTAATAAAAAGACAGTATCACTGGATAGAATACTTCTTATCATTTTTATAAATAAACACTTGCTGAAAAACTTTTAAGTAGCAAACAAACCATACTGATATCATTAACTGTTCATAATACAAAAAAATAGGGGG
>NW_011350212.1:18182-21828 GCF_000735185.1 Notothenia coriiceps
GGGGGGGGGTGTGTGGGAAAGAAACTCCCTCTTTAGGGAACTTTGGGATTTTAGCCTTTGCAGACCATTTACATGCACTAAAACCTAACACACTACAGGAAAGGGGAACCCCAAGAAAGCAGAATACGGCCTCTTTAAGTTATTCCATGAAATGAAAATATAATTCTCTTTCAGCTAAGCTTTTATTTTAAACAATTGACATTTATTTTTGCAATCACAAACAAGACATTTGATGCAAACTGAATACAACATGTTGAAATGTTGATCAAAAGGGTGTCTGTCTGGGTGTGAAGTAAAAAAAATGATTACTCCAATTAAAATGTGAAGTTATCCTATCGAGTTGAGGGTCTTGTCTAATGCAGGGGAAATGGTGCTCGAATTGAAGTGTGCGTTGGAAAATGAAAGGTTTGGAAATTCACAATCATGGCAGAGGCCAGGAGCAAATGAGTGTCCAGGTGGACATCTTTGGGGGGAAAACATCGACACGGGGGGAGGGACGGGAGGTGGAGAGGGGGCAGGAGGGAGAGGGAGGGAGGAGGGATTTATACATGATATAAATTGTAAACGGTGTCGCGGGGGCCAAATCTTGCCCGAGGCGGTGACTGCTTCATTTTGTGTTAAATTTCTTGACAGAGAGCCACCCGCGTGCTGGTGAATACTGAATGGTAATCAGAGCTGGTTGAATAAGTGCCTCCCCCCCCTCTCTCTTCCATTACTGTGAATTAATTCGACTTTATTTATCCAATTTCTGGAGCTGACAGAATGTTAATTTGAGCTGAGATTTCTCTCTGCTGTTCTCCCCGTGACCCCGTAGCCCTGGGATTGGCGTGTTGTAATAACCTGAATCTTTCACCAGAAGCTCCGATAATTGTTACCTTATTAGCATGTAAATTGTTTAATTAATATTATTATGAAGAACCATATAATCCCTCCGTTACTTGACCCTGAGTCCACACATGAGCAGGCTTTCTGCATTTCAATGTCTAGTTCTTTTTAAATGGACTCTTTAATGTTGGAGCTGTTATAAACCCCTTGTTCCCCAATCTCAGAGCAACTTTGAACAGCTTGAGAGGGGCTTTTGATGTCTCCCCGTCTCTATATCTCTCTTCTGCTCTCTCCATTCCCTTTTTATTTCTTTGCTGCTCTTTCTGATGTGTATTTATATTGCCATTTTTGAACATCAAAATCCAACGCCTTCTTGTCATTTGCTCATAAAAGCTCTTTTTATTTTTATTTCAAGCCCCCCTCCTCTTTCAGTTCCCAGCCAAACACATGCAGTGCTCGATGAAAAGCAGCCCTTGACATGAGGTCCTAAGAGACCGCAGCATTTAAATTCGCTTTTCTTCCTTCCTCCTCCTTTTTCGCCAGGCACGAGTGACATTGTCAGATGTTAGCTTTAATTAATTTGATAATAAGATGGGCGACTCACACCCAAGCCAGGGTTGGGTTGCCTTGCCTCAAGCCTTACTCCCCCCTCTCATGTCTCTATGCAGACAACACATCCAAACCCACTTAACCAGAAAAAAAGACTGTGCTGAAGTCTGCCCCAGCTATATGCTCACAGTACTTCAATGCAACAAACCCTGTATATCCAGTGATCCTCCTGGGATAACACATACTGTACAACAACTCCAAGATGAAAACAACCTGAAGAGGGCGCTCCTGTTAAAAATGTTGCATTTGGCTCTGCTATAATGAAAGCAGACATGTTACGTTTTTGAAAACCTACATGAGTGATATTTTGACTAGTGTGTTTAAGAAAGGGATGGGATTTACATTTTCTAAGAGGCCTTATTGTGCTTGTTGGGGGTTTTCCTTTCCTGTAGTGTGTTGTATAGGTTTTTGTGCATGTAAATGGTCTGCAAATGGTAAAAGGCCGAAGTTCTGTTCAATTGGAGTTTCTGTCCAATACACTCCCCCCCCCCTTGCTAGGAATTTTTGTTCAAACATTCATGGTACCCAGAGGATGGTTCCTAATCATTTTGGTGCTTCCCTGATTATTCTCCCCACCAGAGGTTTACACATTTCTCTTATCATTACATTTGTTATAGAAATGTTCCTGACAGGACTGAATACAAACACTTCTGTGACCTTTTCATCTACCGCCACCATCATGGCCAACGTCAAATGAGGTCAAAGACTTTGGTTTATCATCAAATACTTGACATTCCAAATAGTTTATAGTTTAGTTTTTGCTTTCTGTTTAGCGCAAATGACCCTTGCCTCACAGAGCTGCTCACAGGGCTGTAGTTTTGTTAAATTATTTACAGTGTCAGCTATCAGTCATTTACCTGTAATGGCAGGATATAGGCCCCAGACATTCAATTTGTCATGGGTTAATCTCCTCAAATCAATATATAAATGCAGAAGCTGTAAGTAAAGGGACAAGGTTTTGGTATCGGTAGTGTTCTCTAATTCAGCGGTTCCCAACCTTTTTCAACTCAGGGCCCACTTAAAGTGGACCTATCATGCTATATTTGAATAATATAGTGTAGGACCATGCCTATATAAGGCATATTTATACTTTTTATTTTTCAAAATACCAAACAGATCATGCATTTTAGCCATTCCTCATTTTGCTCAATTTAACACTGTCTTTGCATGGGCTGATTCTGTGAGAACAGCACCATCTACAGGCCTGGCATATGTACTACAGCGTCTGCAGCGCTTTCGAACGGCAATGTCTGTGGCTGTCTCCTCCTGATTGGTGGAGTTGGCCCAATAGCCGTAGCGCCACTTCTGTGACGTCACAGAAGTGTTCAAATCTGGATCAGTCTGTATCAGATCCGTTGCAGCCCCTTTTTAATGGGTATGGAGGAAAATAGAGAGGGTTGTGTTTTCTGACACTTGGTGAGTTCCCTGGAACACCGGGGACACATGTTCATGTATAAAAGACGTACAAAAGTGCATTTTGCATGATAGGTCACCTTTAAGAATCAAAATGTTTTTCGTGGCCCACATTCAATCATAAACAATACGGAGGCTAAATGAAGTTCTCAGAGTATTTTTTTTTGTATTAGAAAAGGAGCTGGCCATCAGTAACAAACAGACATTTTTATTACACGGTTTAGTTGAATACTCGATTCTGATTAGTCAATTCAGAACATGTGACACGTTGTTAATCCAGACCGCTGTCAAGGACTGTAATGACCGCGAGGGGTGAGAACCAGAGGGGCGTAAGTGAAATTTTGGTCAAAAATGAGTTATATATAACAAAATGAAAGCTCTCGATGAGCTCGTTCTACTACCAAAAGGGTGCATGTGAATTTTAAACCAATCCAGAGTTATTCATCAAAAACCAAAAGACCTAACACAGAACACACTGAACTATTTGGGGCCAAAAGGACGTAAGTGCACTTACGCTCATTTGGCCCTGAGAAATGTATTATGGATAAAGCCTTTGGATAGCACTTGAGTCAAAATGGCTGACACCATATGTAAGCAAGCTAGGTCAACCATGAGAAGAAAGCTTTTCACTGCTGAAGAAGTGTTACTAAGCTTATTTCAAGATGCAGAAGAGCTTGATGAAGAGAATGAAATAATCCAGGATTCAAAGTCAATGCTGAGTGACAAAGGAAACTTAGTTTCTACAGATCCATCTTCAACAGAGAATTCAACTCATCAGAGATCAGCACATGCATGTTCC
>NW_011350213.1:0-439 GCF_000735185.1 Notothenia coriiceps
TTAGTTTAGCAGCAGTTTGTCCATTAATTAGTCAGCTTCCCGGTTTAGTTTAGCAGCAGTTTGTCCATTAATTAGTCAGCCTCTCGGTTTAGTTTAGCAGCAGTTTGTCCATTAATTAGTCAGCTTCCAGGTTTAGTTTAGCAGCAGTTTGTCCATTAATTAGTCAGCTTCCCGGTTTAGTTTAGCATAAGGTGACCAGATTTTCAAAATGAAAACCGGGGACATTTTGAGTTTTGCGGTCAATATATCATTTACATATCCAATTGTCTTCACTGTTAAAGAAAAAAGGGGGACAATTCTGGTTTAATGTAATTCGAACATTTGAGCTGTTTTTACAAACAGAAGGAAGATAGTGAAAGCAATTCTAGAACCCTGAAGGCAGGAGAGACTGAAAAGAGTCAAGGGAAGCTTATAAAAGTTAACAGCATTTAATTACACA
>NW_011350214.1:0-1705 GCF_000735185.1 Notothenia coriiceps
CAGGGGGACATTACATTGACTTACATGCATTTCCTGGAGACTTATCCTAACCATCACCAACACATGCCTAACCCTAAACTTTACCCTAACAGGGTCTTCACCCTAAAATTAATGATTGCCCTTATGGGGACCTCCATTATGTCCCCATAAGGGAGGCGAGTCCCCACACGTGACTGTGTAAACATATTTAGGTCCCCACAAGTATAGTAATGCTAGGCCACACACACACACACACACACACACACACACACACACACACACACACACACACACACACACACACACACACACACACACACACACACACACAGTGTTGCACTTAATGGGATTAGCACATTTGAAGCTAATGCAGCAGCAATTCTAATGGCTTGGCTTATTTTCCTTCTTGTTCTGAGTTTGTATCTTCATGGTTTCTTGCACTGTGGATAAAAGCCTCAGCTAAATGTAATGAAACACAGACACTCACAGACTCCATGTTTTATCAGTACAATGACAACCAAAATCCACTTTCCTGCAGCACCATATCCACCAATAAACAGGCAGTGATGTAGCCGGCCTTTGTGCTATTCTGGTTGGATCACTTCTGGTTAGAGCAAACAGGTGGGCGGCTGCAGCTGTGTCATTGAGGTTATTAAGTGGGCTGTTCACTTTGAAACGCTCCTTTTGTTTCAGGGAATCATTCACAAATATGTTGAGTCTAAAATAACCGAGGAGAGGCGGCACATTTCTGAACGGCTCCTTCTGTTTCTGTCTCTGAAAAACAGTGTTTATGCAACGAACTGCCCAGTGATGTGTTTACAGTGCTGTTATATAAAGACACACACACACACACACACACACACACACACACACACACACACACACACACGCACACACTTACATATATATCTCTTGTTTTAACTCCTAGTCCCCCTAAAACCACCAGACTCACGGACAGTTTCATTTTTTCTGTTAAACACCTGAACTTTTGAAAGAACACCCACAACATTCATCTGTTTGCAACTTACATACATCAATATTCCAATTACTTGTATATAGACTATTCTGCACAATTTGGGTTGTATTCAATTTTATTGTATTTACTTATCTGTTGACCTAATCATTTCATTCTCATAACTACACTGTGGCTATGCACACATGACAATAAAAGCCTTGAACCTTGAACCTAGTTTTCCTCTGTGTTTGCCAGATGGTGAACCTGCTCCTGGCTAAAGGAGCGAACATCAACGCCTTCGATAAGAAGGACGGCCGGGCGCTGCACTGGGCGGCGTTCATGGGTGAGACTCAAAGACTTTCATTTCCTCGAAGTAGATTAGTGTCAGAATGAGTCATCTAATAAATAAAGGAGATTTTCATTACAGCTGGAGACAAGAAGAATAAGACACAACATTATAAAAGTCATCACAACAACAATATAAATACGTTTTAGATGTAAACAAACATGTGGGTAACTCCGGTTACTCCGAGTGTTTCATATTTATACAACTCTTTAACACAAATTTGAATATTTTTTACACAATAATTGGAAAAAGCATGTCCTGAGGCATTTCTGAGCACAAGACATTGCACAAGTATATATCCCCACGAAGAAGAAGCAAAAACATGATCAAAGAAAATACAAGAAAGAAAGTAATTAAAAAAGAAAGAAATCTATATAACCACGCCCCTTAGCTGTGATATAATGAGCATATACCACGGCCTGTCG
>NW_011350215.1:0-4372 GCF_000735185.1 Notothenia coriiceps
ACTTTTAATCTGCATTATCTCTTCTTTTAAAAGACACAAGTGTCATTGCCAACAACAACAAATGCAGACCTACCCTTGCTAACCTCTTTACACAAACGTTTAATAAATATATTTTTTTTCACATTACACAATTTCCTCTGCATTCGATTATTATTGGTTTAGTAATAACGTAATTAATTAACTAGCTGTGAAAGCAGACATTCAAGTGTACAACTATTGCACAATTTATTAAAGAAACACACACACACACACACACACACACACACACACACACACACACACACACACACACACACACACACACACACACACACACACACACACACACACACACACGGTTTCTCACGCAATGCCACTGCCTCGTAGCAAATAAGACATACCGGCTTGTCTCCATTTATCACAAACTTGTGCTCAGTTTCCCATGTCTCTGTAAATGAGTGCATCAAATTGCTTTCCATCTCCATCAACTTTTTTTTTTATTACCGCTGATGATATTGAGATGTATCAGAGAATAGCGGCATAGGTGGCCTATGATAAGCAAATGATATGCTCTGCAAGTATATATATATTATATCGATAAATGTTGTTTTGTCTGCGAAACAATACATTTAGACTGCATTCATTGTTTTGGATAGTGCAAACAGGTCACGCACCTTACCTTACTGATTTGCAAAAACCATCCGACGAGTCCTTCGGTGGGCGGGGAAAAAAACGTGTTCGTCAGAATCGTCACTTTCTGTACTGACAGTGGAGGTGTCCTGAGAGTGGAGGTCTGCTCCGGAACTGTCCTGAGAGTGGTGGTCTGCAGGCAGACCCCTCTCGGTCGTTCTGTGATTCTCCAGATTCTAGGGGGTGCTGCACCCCCAGTAACCCTACTTCCTGCGGCTATGTAGGCACATGTAAACTAACTAGCAGTAGCCTCAAAAGGTATCCATACTCTTCTTCACTGTTTAGTTATTTTCTTTTTTACATCGATGGTGGAGATAACATTTTCAAAGATCTCTCTACTCTCTACCGGGTCTCTGAGGGCTATAAATACAACAGAGCCTTCTCTTACCGTAAGACTCTGCACTTCTCTTGATTACACAAAAAATACGCATTTTTCAGATACCTCACAACATCTTCCCTTGGGTTCTTCTTATCACAAAACAACAAAAGTTGCCCAGAAAAAAAAACAGCCTCTCTGTGGCACAGTGGGGGTTACCAACATTTACATTCATACTTAAATTTATGCAAAGTATGTAATCCACCTTTAAACTCACTTTTACTTTTTTGTTCATGTACAACATTATTGTTAATTCATACACATTCTATCCTTAAAGGAAGGGTAGGTAAGAATGGAGAAACCAGCTCGAGTGTGCCAGAATTTGAAAGTACGCAGCCGAAAAAAATCTGCCCCTCCTCCAACACACACAAACGTGCACATGACCAATGAGGGCACGAGATAAGTTTGTGCACAGATGGAAGGCTGACAGGCAGGTAGGCCATCCAGTTATTTTAGCCGGGCCGGCTAAAATGATTGGTCGTCCTTTTTACGGTACTACGGCTTCCACAGATGAAATTTTTTTATGTATTTATTGTCAAAGCATTTAATGTATTCATGGATACGCTATCAGGATGTTAAGAGCACTCCATGGAATATAACAAAAAGTGTTTCTGAAGTGAATTACCTACCCCACCTTTAATGCAACACATACAACTAACCTTAAACTTTTTTGGTTTGTGGTCCGTGTACTAGTTTCTTATTTTAGGCCAAAACATTAAGAAACATATTTTGTGATGTAAATCGTATTCCACCTGAGGGAGTTTCTCATTTAAGCCTGGCAGAAGAAAGATCCAGAAACCTCTGATGCTCTCCGCTATCAGCAGTGAATCGCTTATACGGCTCTGAATTTTTAATAGGGTCTTTTTTGAAAACCTATTTTTGTCTTCTTAGCTCAATAATTCAAAATGCACTTCTCCTGTTCACATCTGCAGCACAGTGTGTGCGTTAATGTGGGTGTGCGCATGTCATTTTGCCTTGATGAGTGCATTTCACAGTGCTACACATGAGCACTGTTTTACAGGGAGTTAGAGCAGCAAATAGGGAGAGAAGCTAACAGCTGGTAGAAACATTTGTTTTGGTCTGTGTGACTCTCTGGGTATAACGTCTCCCCGCACCGAGCTATCAAAAACGCCCAACAGAGGAAATCATTTTAAAATGTGCGTAGATTGGACCAGCTTGTCATACCGTCAGCTCTGTGTGGAGGGAAAGTACTTTCTTCTTTGGGATCTGTAAACTTCAAAATATTTCCAACAACAACTGTGATGATTTTAGCATTTAGGGAACTGCTACATTTTAGCAAGGCTTAGAAGTCCCTGTCGTTTGTTCCCTCCATCTTAAATCTCTTCATGAAAAGGTCTGTTTTTGAATAATAAATCCCTAATCAGGCTCAGACGCAGCCAAACGCCCAGCATTTGACCTGCAATCAATAATCCAAGCAAGCAATCAAAGGCCTTGCTCCTCTATTTTACAATTAGAACGACAGGTTGGAATAGGAATTACAGTCTATCAACGCCTACTTCACAATGTTGCCACAGAGAGGATTTAAATTCATTTAATCAGCTGCCCTTATGTCAGCCCCGGGTCTACTGAAGAGGATGATAACGAGGCCTGTGGCTTATGTCATTTGGCAGGGTACAAGTTCAGTCATGAAAGATTGGAACTGTACCTTCTCTCTTGTTCCTCTGATGCACAGTATGTTATTTAAGCCACTAGGATTCTCACAATCAAAACATTAACAAGAGATGGACACCGAAAATGTATAGTAACCTCAGATCAAGGGAGATGTTGTCTTCATCGTTGAACAACTATTGCAGATGAAAATCTAGCTAGTGTGAGGTAACGTTAACTTGCTACCTCACCATTAGATAAGTCAACAAACAATACAGCTAGTGTAGCTAAAGTTACGTGACAACTTCAACAATGGGGTGGCACAGCACTTTTCAATCATTACAAAATCCCTAAAAAAAGGTAATGAGCGTGTTGAACTTTTAATAGCTTGCTGGCTATTAGAAGCCACTTGTAAGCTGGTAAGTTATTGAGACATGATCTCAATACATTTAGAAAATTCTGAAGTTTAATCCTTCCTATGGGAATCCACATAGACCTAGATGTGGAAGCTCCTTTGCCTTTTTTCTGTACGAAGTTTGCCCGTGCATGTTGAAAATGTTTTGTTTTGGACATTTAGCATTTCAGTCAGACAACTCACGTGTTCTTTAACATGTTTATTAGAAGCAGCATATAGTTAAGTTTGGCGACTAGGCTCGGGCCTCATCACTCCACAGATATACATAGCACGATGAGTGATGATTAAATAACTAACCCCCCGAGCCTAAAGGTAGAAGCTGGCGGGGTGGTCGGGCAGGCCAGCAGCAGCGACGTAGAGGTAGCTGCAGCAATAGCAGCAGCAAGCAATGCATAGAGAGAGATCTGGCAGGTTAAATAGAGCGGCATATTAAGGAGACTCTGTTTGGTTGGTTGTAGAGTGGCAAGGGGCGTTATGTATGAATGCAGCATAAGTGCTCGAGTTGACTGCCTGAACTAGCTCGCAGGCTTCGCCCCATATGTGATATATATACAATATATACAAATGCACAATATTGGACACAGACTATAAAGGGCACACAGTTTCATTCACTAATGAAAGTCAAACACATGTTTGTTTCCACTGTTTTATTGTGTGCCTGTCGCGATAAGCAATTAATTGACTTATCGTACGATAAATAAAAATGAACTCGATAAATTGCCATTTACATGAGGACGTGACTAGCAGTAAAAGGATGTACTTGAATTATTATTATATATTATCATGATGTCAGCGGTCTAAAATGGTGATACAACGGTGCCGACAATATTATCGTTTATCGCAATAATTTCCGGGAAAATGTATCCGATAAAAATGAATTATCGTGAGAGGCCTATACATGAAACACACAGATACAAACACATCTACAGACTTACTCTAAACTGCCAAATATATTAATTAACACACCTCTCACTCTCATATACTCTTTGACTCTATTTTGGCCTCGTAGAACAATAAGCAGCAGACTTTTACTTTGTATCATTTCTACTGGATCTTAGATCTGCGCACGCGCAATACGGGTCGGGGATTGACCAACCGGCTCCCACTGCTCTGCTGTCTGTTAACGTTGTTAAGAGTGGTGGGGGCGGGGAGGGAGCGGATCGACAGCTTGAGCAGCTGTCAACTCAAAACTGTAAATAACCAACCAAAAACGATCGCCGGGTCATCTTGTTTTAGGCGTGAGAATAGTTTGGGCAGCGTGAGAGCGTGAGATTGAGAGTGAAAGTGTGTGTCACACGCCCGAT
>NW_011350216.1:0-1442 GCF_000735185.1 Notothenia coriiceps
TCTTGATGAGGTTCACGTAAAGCACGGTTAATGTATTATATTATTGAGGTAGAATTGTCCGGGGCTACAGAAAAAACATTCGGGGCAGGCCAAAATATTATTTTACCAACAATGTGGAATTTATTGGCTACATATTACACAGATTATGCACAGCGGGAGCAGCAATAACCGTCAAATAATAATTCAGACAGGGGAGCTCCGCACCCCCTGCCTGCCGCTAGGGGGTGCTGCAGCGCCCTCAGCACCCCCCTTCCCGCGCCCATGGGACAATGCTTTCTGTCCTGCACACAGTTTACATTTGACCGTAATATTTGTTGCGTCCTTTATCCCCACAAATTGAAAATAGTGGTTATATTTCCAAGTTGCAAATGCGCTGCTGCTCTCGCTGATACTTGCATCTGCCATTGTCTGTGTGTGTGCTGGTGGTGAGCGTTGCCGTGTGTGTGTGTGTGTGTTAGCATTAGCAAGTGTTCGTGTGTGTGTGTATTTTCCCCATAAGGCAAGACTCGCCCAACTCTTTCTCTGATTGGCTTACCCTGAAATGTTACCCCGCGTTAACCAATCATCACTCCTCTCTGGTTACTTTCACTTTTCCATGGTACTGTGAGAGAACATCGCTGTATTCGCCTGTAAGTTACATCCGCAGGGAGATTCGGTTCAGTTCCATCACATAATGTAACGCAGTAACGCACCCATTTAAATCACAGTAACTATAACGGCGTTACTTAATGGGAATAGGTAACTAGTAACGCTATTAGTTACCGCAAAAAGTAGTTGCGTTACAGTAACGCGTTACAGTAACGCGTTACTTTGTAACGCGTTAGTCCCAACACTGGTCCCCTCTGTGTAAAGAGATTCTGAAAGTTTCAGGAAAAAAGACCCCCTCTCTCTTTTTGTCCTGATCCGTTTATATAAAAATCTGTCTGAAAATGAGCTGATCAGATTTTGGCCACTTTATGATGTCATAACGATTTTTTGGATTGTGTAACCATTAGCCAATCACCAACCAAGGTAACCCCCCCCCCACCACACCTTATCACCTGAATCTCCTCCTAGAGCACCATTGTGTTCTTTTTAACCAAATATCTCTCAGAGGGGCGTGGGGAGTGGCTCCGTATTTTTCATCTAAAGTAACAGACAGAGAATCAGCACTTTTGAAACAGGGCTGAAACAGAGGGGATTATGGGATGCTGTAATGATCTGTTTGGTATTTAGAGCCAAACACTTCAGAGACATGTTTTGTATATATCTGAGACCCAGTGGCGGTTCTAGACCAATTTGACTGGGGGGCCACTGGGGGGCAGTTATTTTCTGAGGGGGTCACAATAAATGCAGAACTAGACAGTATGAAGTAATTGCGCATAAGAAAACAATGCAATACAGTTATTGGTATTTGTTTCAGTACACTTATTTATTTCAGATATATCTTATAGTTATTACTG
>NW_011350217.1:0-1792 GCF_000735185.1 Notothenia coriiceps
CCATTCACCCCTCATCATCTGCAGCCAGTGGCGGCTGGTGGAATTTTTTCTAGGTAGTGCTGTGCCACATGCAATCAATTTCAACAAACATCCCAGTATGGTGGAGGAGTTTTCAGCGTTAATTGTAATGACTATGCACAAAAACTTAAATCAATGGCATTAGCATACATACATACATACATATATATATATATGATGTTGCTTACTTGGGGCGAGACAATAATCGCCCCTCCGGAAGTAGTTTAGGATGCTGATTGGCAAAATGTTCAGATCTTGAATCAGCAATTGGCTAACCTGCTGCAGATTTCTCCATCGCCCCAGAACTGAACTTCTGTCATACAGTGTAGGAAAAGCATTATTTTATGCAAATTATTTTAAAATCATATTTTACACATATTGCTGGGTGCATTCTATATTTTACACATACAAATATTGACAATTTATATAATGAATTAGTAATATTATTAGTATTATTAATAATAATGTTTTTGTGTGTGGCCCCCTATTGGCCAGCCGCCACTGTCTGCAGCTGAAAGGGAGATCATCATAACAAGGCCACACACACACACACACACACACACACACACACACACACACACACACACACACACACACACACACACACACACACACACACACACACACACACATCAATAACATGATGGGAAGTTCAATCAAAGAATCAAAGTAAGCTCTGCATTTTCACACCAACCTGTTATTGTGAAGGACACAGAGGTAGAACTCTGAGAATTCTCAGGGGTTATGGTTACCCTGGCAACAATCAAATGAGGCCAACATATTGTTGAACCTTGACCATAAATGTTGGCTGATTTACATAAACTAGGAAATACAGTAGGATTGAGAGATTACAGTCACAGTAGAAAGGAAAAAGAGTAGAAAGTCAATGTTGAGAGAGACACATGTTACCAGTGAGAGAATTGAAAAGAAAGAAGAGAGAGAAATGAAGGCAGCCGAGGAAAAGATAGGGAGCAGAAGTTAGCCGACGCAAAAACATTCACATTCTCTAAAGCTTCGAGAGATAACTGGATAACCACATTATTTTCCTACTTTCTCTCTACTTCTTTTTCATTTTGTCTTCTCAATCCCCCTTCTCTAATTCTTTCATACACACTTACTGAAAGTCTGAAAAAAATGTCATGTTGACCCTCAAGAGAACTTGAGATGTTCTCCTCTTGACTGTAAGTCTGAATATGGCATATGTGATCTGAAAATTAAAGATTGGAACCGTAAAAATATTATAAACTCTGTAATTGGTGTGTCCCCTCAGAGTTCAGAGCAGTTCATGATCGTGAAACCTTTACTACACTAAAATTAAAGTTTAGTGAAATATGTTGCTGCCAAATTTGTCCAATAAACCATTTGAACACCATTTTAATTCCTTTATCAGCTGTTGCTGCTTAGACACAACAAACATATATACTTTCCCAATTAAACACACTTGTTAAGGAATAAACTATGAGGGAAAGTTCCTCCTCCACAAGGCCTAATCTGCCTATGATAGTGTGCTGAATCTAAATAATTTAGAAAGAAAAGCCTCAGTTATCGTGAACAAAGTCCTGATGTAATACGTTGTTACAAACATCAAGCTTGTGTGTGTGTGTGTGTGTGTGTGTGTGTGTGTGTGTGTGTGTGTGTGTGTGTGTGTGTGTGTGTGTGTGTGTGTGTGTGTGTGTACAATTTACCAAATATATGGTGTTCTTAGTTTCCATACCTCCTGTGTTTTATGAGCAACTTATCAAGTCTTGGCAAACGGCATAAAACATTATTAAAC
>NW_011350218.1:0-815 GCF_000735185.1 Notothenia coriiceps
ATACAACCAGATATATTCATAAAAGATAATAAATTATAATTGTAAAAAAAAAAAAATGGAAAAAAGTCATGTAAAGTGTTTTTCATGATAAAAAAAGACTTGCTCATCTCACTGTATACGCTGAATTGGCCTAACAGGAAACCACTGGCCTAACAGCACATGTCTATATCCTGTGTTGGCCTAACTTGCTCATCTGTGTGCAATTTTGGGCTGAATGTCATGCATGAAAGGTGCTATATAAATTATTATCAGTCTTTCACTCTGAGACTCATAAGGCAATACTATATTTAGTAATATTACCATGAATCTAGCCATTTATTTACCATATTTTATTGGAAAACATATCTGAAACTCTGAAAAAGTCATATTGCTAGCTTACAAGGCCAATTCGACCGATTGGTTGAGCATATTTTCAAAAAATAATTACACCCTTGTTAAAACTTTTTTTGTGCATCAAGTTATCTAATTATGTTCAGTCAGTGCCCTGCCACTAAAATATGTCAAAAATGATATGTTTAACTTACAAAAGTTGACCAAAAAGAGTGATTTCTTCAGCAGTGATTTTTAGCATTGCCAACTTTCTCAGTTGAAGTTAGCTGAAGGGCTTTCTGTTTGAACCACAGTGACATCTAGAGGTTGTTTTGTGCATAACATGTCAACCAAAGGGTAGAGCTGGCTGAATCAGATGGAGTTCAACTTTCTTTTTTTTAACATTAACTATTTTTTGTTAGTCCATGACATAAGGCTTAGCTATAGCTGTAGCTCGAGCCAGGCAGAAAGAGAGTAGAGTTAGAATAGGAAAGAAAAAAGAAATG
>NW_011350219.1:0-2257 GCF_000735185.1 Notothenia coriiceps
GGCTCGTCTGGTCTTCAACCTTCCAAAATTCTCCCACACCACGCCGCTCCTCCGCTCCCTTCACTGGCTTCCAGTAACTGCTAGAATCCACTTCAAGACACTGGTACTTGCGTACCATGCTGTGAATGGATCTGGCCCTTCCTACATCCAGGACCTGGTTAAACCGTACACCCCAGCACGTGCACTCCGCTCTGCATCAGCCAAACAGCTCGCTGCACCCGCACTGCAAGGGGGACCCAAGTTCCCATCAGCAAAAACTCGTGGGTTTGCTATCCTGGCTCCAAAATGGTGGAATGAGCTCCCCATTGAAATCAGGACAGCAGAAAGCTTACACATCTTCCGGCGCAGACTGAAAACTCATCTCTTTAGACTCCACTTCGAGCGATTGAATTACTAACAAAGCACTTATATACTAATAAAGGGCTGGCTTATCTAAAGCCAGTTGAGTAGCACTTGAAATGTTTGGCTCTACGAAACCTGATGTACTTATATGATTCTGTTTTCTTCAAGGTTGTATCTTCCTGGTCGAATGCACTTATTGTAAGTCGCTTTGGATAAAAGCGTCAGCTAAATGCAATGTAATGTAATGTAATAATGTTCTACTTCCTTCCACCTTGCTTGTGAGAGTTGAAATCATTAGTCTCAGGCAAAAAACGTAGAAATGGTTCAGATGGTTTACAAAATGTAAAAGAAAACAATTCCACTAATCGCTGTGTATCTGCTAAACCTTGAAGTTTCCAATAGGATTCTCAGCACTCTCCACCTCTAACCCGGGTCAAAATGCGAAGATAAAGTCACGTCTGTCATTTTGGTCTGGGTGAAAGCAGGGACTTTTTACCACGGTGGTGAGGCGACCACTCTTTAGGGCGGGGTGGCAGAGATGACCTCTGCTTGGTAGGAAGGCCATAGCATCTGTGCTCTGACGGTGTATCATTACACACTATATTTACATGAAACACAAATCCAGGGGTGGTACAATAGGTCACGACATGAAGCTACGGGGGGTGACGATGCTCTGGTGCCTGCGGAGCCAACAACCACAGATTACTGAAGATTATAGAACCGCTTCGTCTGTAATGTGGCCCGTTGTACATTTTAATGGTTGTGGCCGCACGTTTTACAGCATCATTACACATTCATAGGATTACTATGATTTGTATTTATTTAACATCCACTGGAGATTTAATTTCGTATTTCATTATAATAGTTATAGCCTGGGAAAGTTTGTCCTTTGGTTAAAGTGGAAAATTGGGATGATGGTAAAAACAAAATGCTGTGTTTAAAATGGACTAAGTTCAATTCAGTTCAGCATCATTGAGGCAAGCGCCTTTTCTTACATTGTTTCATTAATTGAATTAGGAACTCATTCTTGAAAAACATGCACCTTACATTTTCACTGATAACAAAAAAATCACTGTTTATTGAAAATAGCAAATGAGCAGCACTGTATCACACCTCTAGCTTCTCACAGTGTGGACCCCTTTCATGCATGAATTATGAAAAACTCATTAAGGATTTTTTTACCAAGTGTTTTTGTTTCTCTTGGGGCATGAAAAACAAGATTTGAACTTTAGGTTTTTTTTATCTAGTTTTTTCAAAAACATTTTGCGTGTCCACACTGAAAAAATGATAAATAAATATGTGCAAACTTAAAATTACATTATAATAACATAAGTATATTGATTTACGGCCCAAAAAGATATTGCAGATTAAGTATTTTTTGAAGAGCAACGCACAGTTACAGTGGGGCAAAAAAGTATTTAGTCAGCCACCAATTGTGCAAGTTCTCCGACTTAAAAAGATGAGAGGCCTGTAATTTTCATCCTAGGTATACCTCAACTATGAGAGACAAAATGAGAAGAAAAAAATCCAGAAAATCCCATTGTCTGATTTTTAAAGAATTTATTTGCAAATTATGGTGGAAAATAAGTATTTGGTCACCTACAAACAAACAAGATTTCTGGCTCTCACAGACCTGTAACTTCTTCTTTAAGAGCCTCCTCTGTCCTCCACTTGTTAACTGTATTAATGGCACCTGTTTAAACTCGTTATCAGTATAAAAGACACCTGTCCACAACCTCAAACAGTCACACTCCAAACTCCACTATGGCCAAGACCAAAGAGCTGTCAAAGGACACCAGAAACAAAATTGTAGACCTGCACCAGGCTGGGAAGACTGAATCTGCAATAGGTAAGCAGCTTGGTGTGAAGAAATCAACTGTGGGAGCAATTATTAGAAAATGGAAGACATACAAGA
>NW_011350220.1:0-1961 GCF_000735185.1 Notothenia coriiceps
AGAAGAGGGGACACATGTTGATGTAGAAGAGACATGGAGAAGAGGGGACACATGTTGATGTAGAAGAGACATGGAGAAGAGGGGACACATGTTGATGTAGAAGAGACATGAAGAAGAGGGGACACATGTTGATGTAGAAGAGACATGGAGAAGAGGGGACACATGTTGATGTAGAAGAGACATGAAGAAGAGGGGACACATGTTGATGTAGAAGAGACATGAAGAAGAGGGGACACATGTTGATGTAGAAGAGACATGGAGAAGAGGGGACACATGTGATGTAGAAGAGACATGAGAAGAGGGGACACATGTTGATGTAGAGAGGGGACACATGTTGATGTAGAAGAGACATGAAGAAGAGGGGACACATGTTGATGTAGAAGAGACATGAAGAAGAGGGGACACATGTTGATGTAGAAGAGACATGAAGAAGAGGGGACACATGTTGATGTAGAAGAGACATGAAGAAGAGGGGACACATGTTGATGTAGGGGGACACATGTTGATGTAGAAGAGACATGGAGAAGAGGGGACACATGTTGATGTAGAAGAGACATGAAGAAGAGGGGACACATGTTGATGTAGAAGAGACATGAAGAAGAGGGGACACATGTTGATGTAGAGGAGACATGAAGAAAAGGATTTTGCACAATAGGTGAAGTCTTTAAAGCATGGAGACATGTCCCAGTAGAGACGCTATGCATGTACATAGGATTGTATTATTGTATTCTTAATGTCAGGAGTAATTGTTGTTTTCTGTCCCCACCTGTTGTATATCAGCGATGGCGTCCTGGGCCTTGTCCCTGTTTCGGCAGGCGAGGATCACTTTGGCCCCCCGGCCGGCCAGGCGCAGAGCCGTGGCTTTACCGATGCCCGTGTTCCCGCCTTCAGAAGCAACAACACAACATGGCAGCAATGATAAATAATGATGAAACAGTTCTGATCAATGTGTGTCTGTTTCTGTTTATTGTTTTAAAGATTTGGCAAGTTGTGTAAGAATAAACCTGGGATTTGGCTTTAAAGTAGATATTGAAGTGCTCAGGAACATTCCCTTTTATAACCGAGGGACTATTGTTGCCTGATAACGCAATTGCAATATGATAGGGATTATTTAATCAGATTTCACATTATCTTTGAAAAAAGAGCATCTGTACCACACAAGGGTTTCTCCGTATACTAATCTGTAATCTGGAACTACTCTGCACCTCTACAATACTTCACATTCAGATATTATCACATATTTTCCCTCACTAATTATTGTACTTACTGATCATGAAGTAGTCCATCTTGTGATTTTGATAACATTTCAGTTCATTGTGCAGGCCTAGCTACCAGTATATCAATGTTTTTTTATGTAATCACTAAAATACATCGATATTTACTGGATGGATCATCCCCAATTTGGGTACGACCAATCATTGTCCCCAGGGCCCAGGAGTTCAAAACTTTTAATCCCTATCTGATCAAATCAGATTTGGATTTTGGGGAGTTCAAAACCAAAAAACAGGATTAGGATCACTTTGATATCAGATCAGGAAATCCAATCCAAGCTTTAATCTGGATCAAATCTTCAAAAGGGTAGTTCAAACCGA
Source organism: Notothenia coriiceps (assembly GCF_000735185.1). Lineage (NCBI taxonomy): Eukaryota > Metazoa > Chordata > Actinopteri > Perciformes > Nototheniidae > Notothenia > Notothenia coriiceps. The sequence goes on from NW_011350220.1 coordinate 1,593, forward strand.
CAACACAGGATTGGGATCAGTTTGATCCCAAAAAACTGGATTATCCTTATCCCACCAGAGGGATTTCCAGTGGATTACCAGAGCAAAATGACAATTTATTTATATGTTTCAATTTAAATAAGATGGCAAAGTTTGTTAACTGAAATAATACACATTTTTAGCCTTCATGGGAAATGCATTTTATTTTTTCCATTTTTCTCACGTTTTTTGTTTTCAACCAAATGTTGATGACATAAATGTTTATGCTCAAAAAATCACAGCAAAAATTGTCAATCACAAATGTAATTTAGATTAAAGAGAAAATATCTTCAACAAAAAAAAAGTCCATGTCATCACCTTTCAAAAGTAATTGCGGAAGAGGGGACACAT
>NW_011350221.1:0-1445 GCF_000735185.1 Notothenia coriiceps
TGGTGTGTGTGTTGTGTGTGTGTGTGTGTGTGTGTGTGTGTGTGTGTGTGTGTGTGTGTGTGGTGTGTGTGTGTGTGTGTGTGTGTGTGTGTGTGTGTGTGTGTGTGTGTGTGTGTGTGTGTGTGTGTGTGTGTGTGTGTGTGTGTCTCATCAGATATGTGTGTGTCCCCAGATGTGTGTTTATTATCTGCTAGTGTTCCCCTGCGCTCAATTAGAGCTAATTATGGTTAGCGCCGCGCTGCCAAGCTAACGGATTAGCGTACTGAGAGAGGTTTAGAAACAGTTTGCAGCTTTTTATGGAGCTACAGTTGTTATTGCATTTTAAAAGAGCCAAACTGAGTCTTTATAAAATATTACAAGCTAATAGTGTGGCTAACAAATCACCCGGGTTAGCCTCACAAAATCAATGCTAACAATGAAATGAAAAACAATGATGGTGACAATATATTGTTTTCTATTGTTTAGCACGATTAGCATGTTGTGTTACAGCACTTAAAAATGTTTATTGTTTAATATAAAACTGTGATTTTAACATGTCGTGAGGTTGATCTGACAAGAAAAGCTATTTTAATGTCAATTATAAGGAATAAAAATGTCTGTATTTGCACGTCTATCTTCTCTGAATGATTATTTGGAACTTAAAAAGGTTCACTCAACACTATTTATTGGCTGGATATCATGTTATAGTTTCTCTTCCAATGCAGAGAACATTTTCTTTTTAAGTGATTATTAAACAATCCTCCTGTACGCAGATGACACCGCCGTGTCGCTCTGATGAATACGAGAAACCCTATTAGACATTTTAAAAGACGGTGAAGAACAACAAGATGTCTTTAAATATTCCCAAATAAAGTCCACGTGAAGTCGACAGCATCACAGAGACTAAAGAAATCAGGACGAGCATCAGCTTATAAATGTCTTCTGATAATACCGTGAAGCTTTGTAACAAGAACACATTTTAAGATGTTTACACAAGTCCTAGTCGTTGGATTACCAGAGATACCATGTCCACCTTAAATAGTTGCACACGTATAAAATATATTTTCTACTCTTAAAATCAAAGGATATTAAAGTGAACTTCCCTGCAATAAAAGGGAAATGGAACTTCACTTGAATATCCTTTGATTTTAAGAGTGTGGTACAGTGGGTTGTGTGTTGGTGTTCTGATCAGGTTCAAACCCCACTTGTGTCCCTGAGACACTTCACCTCAAAGTGCTCCTGTGGGGATTGCCCACAGTATTGAGTATGTTAGTCGCTTTGGATGAAAGCATGTAATAAAAATGTAATGTAATGTAAAGAGTAGTAAATATATTTTATACGTGCAAAACAACTTTGGGAATAAAGTTAAAAGTTGGCCGAAATAGAAAAATTATTATAAATATGCCATTTAAAAAAGAAAAACACATTTTGTATTCAGGAAAAAATAAAAGATAATTTTTCTAACT
>NW_011350221.1:1660-3068 GCF_000735185.1 Notothenia coriiceps
AGTAAAGGTCCCGTGAAGAGACCCTCTCAGAGAGTATAGGTCCCGTGAAGAGACCCTCTCAGATAGTATAGGTCCCGTGAAGAGACCCTCTCAGAGAGTAGAGGTCCCGTGAAGAGACCCTCTCAGATAGTATAGGTCCCGTGAAGAGACCCTCTCAGATAGTAAAGGTCCCGTGAAGAGACCCTCTCAGATAGTATAGGTCCCGTGAAGAGACCCTCTCAGATAGTATAGGTCCCGTGAAGAGACCCTCTCAGATAGTATAGGTCCCGTGAAGAGACCCTCTCAGATCTGCTTCCTCCCTGCATGTTTCTGCAGCTTTATAAAAAGAGCTCAGCCCTCCTGTGACATCACGGCAGCAGAAACACCGTGCACTCACTCCCACTTCCTGCTAACTTTACTCCATAAAAAAGCCTAAACAGTGGCACATGTGAGCGGTGCACACGTCACTGAGGCTCTGCAGCATCTCGTGTTGATTCTGCAGATCCACAAACTTTACTTTGGGCTTCTTCACGTGATCATAGTCTCGCTTCATGTTTTCGTCTCCCTGCCACGAGACCCCCTGAGACGTACATTTAGTTGAGTTGATATTGGCAGAAAAAAGGGCTCTTTAGTTGTATTGTTTAAATCACTTAAATGCTAAGAAGTCGTAGTTCTAAACTGACATTATGTCCAGTGGTATACTGCATCACACCAGGTCCAGGTGCTCTTTCCCTCTGCGTGTGGACGAAGGATTTCAGTGACGTCTGATCTGAAGCTATCAGAGAAAGAACTGACTTTTAAACATGAAACTGCTTTATTAAATGTTTCTGAGAGTTTTAAACATGATGTCCTCTTGTTTTGCAGAGGAGGCGACCTCTGTGGATAACTTGGCTAATGGTAAACATATCCAGAACCTCTGGATCTTAAATCATTAGAGACACAAGATGAAAATTAATTGGTGGAAACTCAGATTAAAGCCGCTCTGAGACGTCTATTTTCCCAAAAGCTGAACCGGTCAGACAACATGACTTTCATTCAATTGTTTTTCCTTCAAGCATATCTCTGTATTTATCACCAGAGGTGGGAAGTAGTGGAGTACAAATACTGTGTTACTGTGCTTAAGTACAGGTTTCTGGTATCACTACTTTACTGCTTATTTTTCTGACAACTTTTTAATTTAATTTCTTACATGTTGAACACAAATACCTGTACTTTCTACTTCTTACATGTTGAACACAAATACCTGTACTTTCTACTTCTTACATGTTGAACTCAAATACCTGTACTTTCTACTTCTTACATGTTGAACTCAAATACCTGTACTTTCTACTTCTTACATGTTGAACACAAATACCTGTACTTTCTACTTCTCACATGTTGAACACAAATACCTGTACTTTCTACTTCTTACATGTTGAACACAAATAAA
>NW_011350222.1:0-5318 GCF_000735185.1 Notothenia coriiceps
ACACTACATACTGATATACACCTGAACATCAGCAGGAGAGGACTCTTTAAAGTAGAGACACTACATACTGATATGAGACACTACATACTGATATACACCTGAACATCAGCAGGAGAGGACTCTTTAAAGTAGAGACACTACATACTGATATACACCTGAACATCAGCAGGAGAGGACTCTTTAAAGTAGAGACACTACATACTGATATACACCTGGACATCAGCAGGAGAGGACTCTTTGAAGTAGAGACACTACATACTGATATACACCTGAACATCAGCAGGAGAGGACTCTTTAAAGTAGAGACAATACATACTGATATACACCTGAACATCAGCAGGAGAGGACTCTTTAAAGTAGAGACACTACATACTGATATACACCTGAACATCAGCAGGAGAGGACTCTTAGCCGCTGAATAAGATGCCTTTACATGAGCTGCTGCTGCTGTGTGTGTAGGTATCTTGTGCTGTCGTCATGATACACAAAACCACAGCAGAGTAAAGTAAATAGGACTAAAAGGATGTATAGTTGAAAAAGTAATGTGCTCTTTCATGTGAAATGTGTTTCTATAAGTCTGCTTTACTTAACTAACATGCTTACATTTTTTATAATGCAATGTCATTATGTCTGTTGGTGTAGCTTGTACTTTTTCTGTCGTGTTTATATATCTGTCTGTGTGCTCACCACAGTTTCTCCTGCTGTCTCCTCACGTCCATCATGCGTCTATAGAAGTCCACCCTCCCGCTCACCCGTCAACATGCCAGCAGACAGCCGCGGATGCCACTTCCTTTGATATGGTAAAGCAATATTGTACTTCATCTCTCTTTTTTATTTGCCCATTTGCGAAAGAGATGCCATTAGCGGCGTATTGTGCTCCTCTGGCGCGAGAAAAAATATCTCCAAAAGGGTATTCGGCGGCCGCCTGCATCCTGCAACGCCTCATTAGTGCATTGCCTTCGAACAAACGTATCAACAATGTTCTGAGCTAATAAGCTTTTATATTCCCCGGCTATATGATGTAGAAAGAGGCAGAGCTGAAGGTCACGGGTGCGTTTGAACGCATCAAGTGGCTCCGTGAGGGAGTGATTTATCTGGATCTATTGCTGTGGAGAGTTTGGTATTGATGTGTGAGGTTGAAATGGCTCCTTCAAGAAGGGAGATAGGAAGCTTGGGAGGTGTCACAGCTCTTTATCATCTATTGGACGCAGGGTCTTTATCTGTTTTATACATGTAGCACACATATTGATACGGTCCCGTAACACAAACACTGGGGTTGACTTCCACAACAATCTTTGTAGAAACAATCCACCCTAAAACACAATATTTATTAGTAAAACTTTGGTAAATATTAGAATTTTTATGACTTTTTTGCTGTTTTGGGATTTATATCTGTACTTAAGTAGCAACATGTAGATGATTGACATTGAATTATGCAGTCAATGTCACATTGAGATATTCTACAATGGAGTATCTATCTGAAACATCACAAGATTTAGTGTTAAAGCATGCTTTTCAAAACCCACCATCTCCCACTAATGTTGAGCAGTCGCAAGGCATTCATTCATCATATAAGAGGAAGAGATACCATTCTCAGCTGTCCGTGATTCAATCCAGCCCCAACACATGTTGCGTTTTGACAGAAGCAAAAAAATGTTCTCTTCCTTTATCCATCGCTCTCCTGCCTACGCGTTTAACCCCCAGCTGAATGCAACAAGTTAACGTCCCTTCTCTGGAAGTTGTTGAAAGGCACACTGGGAAATGTAGAAAAATCATTAACTGACATAGAAGTAAATGTTTTTACCAGGATGGAGGTCATTTTAGCACAGAAAATGTCAATTTCCTTACAAAAAAATAACTATTGGAACACAGTCAACACCCACAGATGAATTATATATTTTTTAACACATATTTGTATTGGCATTTCGTCACATACATGCATAACATACAATAATATACATATACAGATGTTGAAAGTAGGCAATAATTCAAAAGAGAAAGCTCCAAAGTGATTAATGATATTTAAACGTGTGAGCATTTAGTTTCCCCTTATTCTATGGGATGAAGTTCCTGTAGCCTGACCTGTGAACCTATCAGCTAATTCCCTTAAATATGAATGTGTAAAAGCATGAACAGATATAGTGGCACACAAACATAAAAACTATACCTACCTCATCCTTCCCCCTCGTGATCATTTGAATCCACATTTAACATGCAATAACGAGCGAGGTAACAAACTAATTTATCCCAATTTAGCCTCTTTCATGCAACTCTATTTGGTTATCATAGCGAGGCCAAAGGGGTCTCTTCTGGCGGAACGCCAGCTCCACTCGCCCCCACAGTCATGACACTTTCCCGCTCAACATCTGGCCGAGCACAATGTGGGACGCCACATTTATTGTTTTCTGATCCTCAGCGTTTTGCCCTCTATGCTATCAGGAGCTTCTGGTTTTTCTTTGAAGCTTGTGCTGTTTTCAGGCATCTCCCCCCTCCCCCCCCCCCCCCCCTTGTGTTATTTGAGTGTTTGAATGTGTAGTCTGGTGGGATGTGTTGGAGTCGGAGTCCTGTCAGGTCTAATTGCGTGTGGTTGTTCGGTAGGCGAGACGGGCCTGATTAGGGAGGAAGGTGAGCGAAAACATCTTGTCCCCACTCTCTTCTCTCACTGTCTCACCCCGTTTTCTTGTCTCAAGCTCCTCCTCGCCCATCCTCCACTCATTCTCTCTCTCTCTGACTCTCTCCATGACTACACAGAATGATGGCGTCCTCATGGGCTCACTTAACTGGCCCGAGAAGAGAAGGAGCCAGACCAAAAGGATAGGGCTTCTCAACACAGGTTACCACGGTGATTGCCTGGCGTCTGGCGACCCATCAAACACCCAGATGCGCGATCAGAGGGCACACATGAGCTACCAAATGAGTGAGAACAATAGAGAGTCAGGACTCAGCCTTGTAAATTAGTGGTTTTATTCCTCAGATTTTTTAAACCGTTCGTTGTTTGAACACCTCTGCTCTTACATTTTTTGAACTCTGGAGTCGTGCTTGCACTGTAATTATCTCGTTCCTCCCCCCGTCATGTTTATTATAGTCATGTAAAAATCTTAGCTTAATGTCCTCCTACCAGCTTTTTCATAGGCTTTCGATCCTTTCTGGTCGAGGTGTTCAATTCATATTCCAAATGACAGACACCATTAGCGTTAGTCGAGTCTACTGAAGATAAAAACATGGACCTCGTTTTTCCAGATCCTGGCGTGTGCATTATTCTTCTTAATCGCTAAATATATTCTTTAGGTGATCCTTAAGTAATTGTTTTTAATGGTGACTGTTGAAATTCAGGTCAGAATTCAACACCTACTCTCTGGTCTTTATCTGTTGTTTACAACTGATAAGGTCCTTTCACTGTTCAACTTGGTTTTGGGGCAAGTTAAATTCTTCTCTTGATTCTGGTCCTAAGATTAAGTAAATGTTTTGTCCTTCTGGTTGGTCTTGTTGATTGGAAATCAGCATGATGAAATGAACGTCTGAAAAAGCTGATCAATGAAAACATAACTACGGCGCGTTTTGTAACGACAATTCTTTTTCCCCTTCTTTCGCCCGATCTTGGCTCATTATTTCCCCGCTCTCATTCCTCTTCCGGTCTTTCATCCTTCGTCTTCATCTCGGACGAGGTACTAAAGCTCCAAGAGAGAGCCAGCCGATGCCTCTCTTCAATCGCTTCCGAGATACCTTTCAATATGGGATCACTACTTCAATACCATTGGCAAAACCAGTGTTGTCGGCTACGTATCATTCACCTTATGTGGTCTCTCGCCCGGTCACACTAAAACCAGGCTACTTGTTTCATTGATCATGTACGCTTTTTCAGACGTTATTTCATCCATGCTGATTCCAATCACAAAGACCAACAGGAAGTGACAAAACGATTTCTTAATCTTAGACCAGAATCAAGAGAATAGATAACTTGCCCCAAAACAAGTGAAAGCAGTGACAGACCTTTATCAGTTGTAAACAAACATGATAAAGCCAGAGATCTAGGTGTTTGAATTCTGACCTGAATTTCAACAGTCCCATTCAAAGACAATTACTAAGGATCACCTTAAAGAATATCTTAGGATAAGAAGAATAAATGTCACAGCAGGATCTGGAAAACGAGTCCATGTTTTTTATCTTCAGTAAGACTCGCAGCTAATGTAAGGTGTCTGTCATTTTGGGAACCCCTATTGACCCCCTGAAACGGTCGCACCAGCTCTGAAAACCAGCTGGTAGCGCCGGACCTCTAAGCTCGCTTTTTTACCTTGACTATAATTCCACCCCGCGCCCCGACGAGATAATTACAGTGCAAGCAACGGACCTCCGAGTCTAAAAAATGTAAAGCAGAGGTGGTTTCAAACAAACGAAGGTTTAAAGAAAATCTGAGGGAACGAAACATAATGTTACAAGCTAGCCTCCTGACTCTCTATATTTCTTCACCTCATTTGGTACGCTCATCGTTGCCTCTACGGCATCAGGGGCGGGGGGGAGGGGGGTGTTGATGTGGCGGCAGACGCCAGCAATCACCCGTGGTACCCTGTGTTCGAGAAGCCTACTCCTTCTTGTGCTCTGTCCGTCCTCTCCGGCAGTATATGCGAGCCATGCAGGACTGCCATCATTTGTGTAGTCATGTAGAGAGTCACAGAGAGGAGGAGAAGGATGGGGCGGAGAGGGGGGAGTAGCGCGAGCTTGCAGAAGCACGCAACACCGGGTCGGCCAGTGGCGAGAAGAGCGAGTGGGGACAAGGTGTTTTCCCTCACCTCCTCCCTAATCAGGCCCGTCCTCCCAAGAAACCGAACACCACACGGCAATTAGACCTGACAGTACTCCCCGACTCCAACAATCCCACCAGGACTACACAGTTCAAACACTCAAATTCAACCAAGGCGGGCGCCGCGCGGCGGGCGGGGAGGAGGGGGGAGATGCCCTGTCAGCCCGCCGCGGCCCCCCCCGCACCAACTCTCAAGCAACCAGACGCTCGCTGATACGCATAGAGGCAAACGCTGAGGATACCAGATAAACCAATAAATGGTGGCGCTCCCATTGTGCTTCGGCCAGATTTAGCGGAAGTGGTCATGACTGTGGGGCCGGAGTGGGGACGGCCTGCGTTCCCCGAGAGACGCCTTTGGAATAGTATGATAACAAATACGAAAAAGGTTGCATGAACAGTGAGCTAATTTGGGATAATTAGTGTTACTCGCTCCGTTATTGCATTTTAATGTGGTTCCAAATGATCACGAGCGGGGGGGGGGGAAGGATGAGGTAGGTTATACCGTCGTTCCTTAGGTTGC
>NW_011350222.1:5363-6052 GCF_000735185.1 Notothenia coriiceps
TGATGTTCAGGTGTATATCAGTATGTAGTGTCTCTACTTTAAAGAGTCCTCTCCTGCTGATGTTCAGGTGTATATCAGTATGTAGTGTCTCTACTTTAAAGAGTCCTCTCCTGCTGATGTTCAGGTGTATATCANATACTGATATACACCTGAACATCAGCAGGAGAGGACTCTTTAAAGTAGAGACACTACATACTGATATACACCTGAACATCAGCAGGAGAGGACTCTTTAAAGTAGAGACACTACATACTGATATACACCTGAACATCAGCAGGAGAGGACTCTTTAAAATAGAGACAATACATACTGATATACACCTGAACATCAGCAGGAGAGGACTCTTTAAAGTAGAGACACTACATACTGATATACACCTGAACATCAGCAGGAGAGGACTCTTTAAAGTAGAGACACTACATACTGATATACACCTGAACATCAGCAGGAGAGGACTCTTTAAAGTAGAGACACTACATACTGATATACACCTGGACATCAGCAGGAGAGGACTCTTTGAAGTAGAGACACTACATACTGATATACACCTGAACATCAGCAGGAGAGGACTCTTTAAAGTAGAGACACTACATACTGATATACACCTGAACATCAGCAGGAGAGGACTCTTTAAAGTAGAGACACTACATACTGATATACACCTGAACATCAGCAGGAGAGGACTCTTA
>NW_011350223.1:0-1162 GCF_000735185.1 Notothenia coriiceps
TGGAAACCACTACAGACAAAAGACTGGCAGCCATATTGGCTAGGTAACAACACACACACACACACACACACAACACACACACACACACACACACACTCACACACACACACACACACACACACACACACACACACACACACACACACACACACACACACACACACACACACACACACACACACACACACACACACACCTAAACTGTTGGATACTTTCCCCTTCTCCATCTCCTCCTTTATCTTGTCCTGTCTTTCACAGATGTGAGTACAGCTGCTCTCTATCCATCTTTCCTCCATCTTTCCTCTATCTTTCCTCCTTCATTTGGCTCAGATTTCCTGGGTTCTCTTTTCCTATAACGCTGGCATCGTGGCAACACACCTGCTGCTGCAAACACATGCCGTGTCCATCCACCTTTCCCCCTCTTTAATCCCTTTTCCATTCACATGAGTTGTATTCTGCAGCTGCTGCTTAAATCAATGAAATGTACGTGGCCCCATATCACAACCATCACATTTGGTAAAGGGGGATTTACAGCATACGACAGAGATAATACAATTACTACCTAGACAAAGCTAATTATGAAAATTATAATGTGAATGTATATTAAATATATTATTATAAAAAAAAAGATGAATTCAGCTCCATTTAAAAAATCTTCCGTGCTTCCAACGCCATGCAGGACCACGGCCTGTAACTGCTGTCTGACTATCTCTTTTTCCGTTTTAATTGACAATGTTTGGCGACATGGCCCCGTAAGTAAAGGATTGTGTAATGGGAAGTTCCTCTCGTATCACACGGATGATGTTAGCCTAGCTACCAAAGCAGGTCTGACTTAGATTATATTCAACGTCATTGTGCAGAGTCAAAGTGCTGAGATATGAAATGCAGTGCAAATCTAACAAAGTGCAACATAATCTGTACGGTTCATTAGTATATTAAAGTACACACATATATAACAGATATGTGTCACCCAGGGGACAGCTGATCTGCTGGTCCTTGTACGGCGAAGAAGTTCCTTACTAATCGATAACAACCTTTAGAGCCAACAAACTAAATAGTACTTGTATTATTTTGGCATGTTTAGAGCAGTGGTTCCCAACCTTTTCTCCCAAGAGCCCCCCCAAATGACACCTGTTGGAAGTTGCGCCCCCCCCCCCCCCCC
>NW_011350224.1:0-2895 GCF_000735185.1 Notothenia coriiceps
AGAACCCTGAGCAGAGGATTGGGAAGCCTCCTCGGGAGTGAGCGGAACCTCGTCCTCCACCTCTTCGTTGAAGAGGTTAGCCGAAGCCGCTAGTGAAAGGACATCGTCATTTGGATGTGCGGCAACCGAAGAAGGGGCGGGCGGCAAGTAGCCCCTATAACGGCCCCTGGCTGAAAGGCCAAGAGGAGCGTCTTCATCATGCTCATGTCAGATCCGATAAGTAATAAAGTATTTATACCTAGAGTTCTGTGCTAAGTGCGTTAGCATTTTTTCGCTCGGGGCTCATTTGGACGCTGCTTGTGAGACTTGCGTTTAATTTCGGTAAAAATGGTTTGTATCGTCAGTTAGCTGAGTTTCTTCCCGTTAGGTGCAGGAAGAACAGCCGGTAAAAAAATTACGTAATTTTACTTTGATCCAGTAACATAAGTAAGCTTTCTTAACACTAATGTAATAATAGTCTGATTGCTCTGAAGATGGGAAGTGATATTCTTTTAATTTTCATGTTCACACAGTAGGTGATTTTTGCCGGACCTTTTTCCTGCATACAGCAGCTTAACCTGTTCTACACCGCCTCTACACTGGCTCTAACGGTCAAAAAGAGATGTCAATTACCAAAATCGACCAATGGGTTTCAGAGAAACGGTAAAAACGGCCATTTCCACCCAAATCACCTCAGAGGTGGAGTTATTTTGCTATACCTCTCTAAAAAGGTCAAATGTCACATGTTTTGCATCAATCTTGATACAGGGTACTTATTATATGTTGTACTTTGGATTCCTAAAGCTTTTGGTCTACCTAACCATCATCGAAGGGTAGTTTTCACTATAAGTAAAAAAGAATATTTGGACGGACACTATAATTTACAGTTTTTTACTATGTTCAATCTGAATTTTCTTTAAAATAGAAAACATCTATATTGATTCTGACTTTTCTACATCCAACTCACAGGTTTATCATTACTTTGAGAAAAAAGATTATTAATTTCCCCCTTTTAGAGGTGTAGTTATGGTCTTTTGTTCTGGAAATGTCATTTTCAAGCCTGAGACCTGAAAAACAGGCTAAACTGTATTTCCTTTATCCTGTAATATGACTTGATAGCTTTAAACTCCGCACACAGAGCTCTGATTGGTCAGCAGGCGGTGCTTTCACTGAGTTGATCTCTTATCTGGAACATAACCTGATCCGGAGCAGGTTAGGTGTTCAGCATAAGTTACCATGGAGATCTACCCCGGTAAGAAGTGATACAGCGTCGTAGGACCGATAACTCAAGAGTTAATCCTGAAGTTAACTCGCTAACCACAAATCCTGCTTCGTAGTAAATGCCACGGAAGTGTTAAAAAATCTTTATATTCCCCCTTTGTGTTTGCGAAGTGTATGTGAGGTCACACACAGAGCTAACCATGAGCTAACCTTTAAAAACAACTATCATAACATTGCTGTTTCAACTGCAAACCGCTTAAAGTCCCTTTTATATATGGGGAAAATAATATGTAGTCCTACATTTTTACGTTAACACCTCTTTAATAAACTTAGATATTTTTTTAATAAAGTAACAGTAGACTTTCTGTAGAATTTCCACTGATTCAATGTTTTCTAAAACGCTGTAACGGAACATTCAGCGCATCAACAACCAACTGAAATTCAAACTACTCCTCTTCGCCGGCTCCACCAATCAGCTTTCAACAAGTGGGTGGGGTAAACTATTTGGGAGCGAAAGTGCATTGAGTTTGGTTCGGCAACGGTGTTTGTATACACTGGGCTGAAGCCATGGATGTATTAAACGCACCTTGAAGTTGGATGACCAGTCTTTTAAGAGAATGTCAAGAACATTTACCCCGAGAACACAATAACATTTTAGGGATTTCTGCAATAATATTTGGTATATCTTTTCAAAATCAGACGAATTTACACAAAGAAAAAAACTCACTAGAATTTCACTCAAAAATCTATTTTGACCGCAGAAACAGGTCCACCAGGCAAATGATGAAAACGAAAGAAATACACACAACTTTTGAGTTTAAATGCAGTTTCCAATAAATTGCCTTCTCTCCTATTTTTGGTCACTTGCTCCTGTTTCTTCTTTTTGCATTTTGAAGCTCTACTAACAACTCAGTTACGATCCACCAGTGCAAAATGAGAATTCTTGTAATTTTTTAAGATTTAAGATTTTGCTCAGGAGTGTATATAAACACATGTATAACAAAAGTAAAATAAAAGATGGGTTAGTCTGTGTTCTCGGCATATTGCTGTTCAGCTCGAAGCCGTAACCAGAAGTCGTATAAATCAGTTGTATAAATAGATAACAATTAGTTCCGCTTTACCTGCTGCAATATTAAGACAGTGCATAAACTAATATATATAATATGCTTTAATGATTTGAATCCAATAACAATATTTAAGTATATGTAGTGTAGCGACCCTGATAGGAGGCTGAGGGTGTCACTCAGGCATCCCCCGTCTCTTGGCCAATCACAGAGCTGCACAGGATGCTGGTCTAGGTGCGGGCCTGTGGTTGGGGGAGCGGACGGGGGAGGTTGTGACGTAGACACGGGTATATATAGGTGTGTGTGTGGGAGTTATAGTTGTGTAAGGTGGAAACCCCAAGCTGTACCTGTTCCTGAATCTGTGATCCTAAGAAATAAGAGTTATTAAAGCCTAATAACTAGAAGCCTGTTTCCGACTCCATCTCTGAACGTTACATTGGTGTCAGAAGTGACTTTTCGAACGGAGGACGTCTATCCGGGACGGGAGTTCGTAACTGCGTCACGGAGCTAGCCGGTAAGCTAGCGGAGATGGAAGAGTTCAGCAAGATGGGGGTGAAGCAGGAAAGTAGGGATGGAGAGGAAGACGGAGCATGCGGGTGGTCGAAGGACATGAGCGGGGAGTTCGTGAAGG
>NW_011350225.1:0-2858 GCF_000735185.1 Notothenia coriiceps
ACAGTAACTATTACAGATATATAATATTTACTTAATAATTTGATAACAGTGATGTTCCTGTCCATGAAGAAAATAATTAGACTTTACTTAATTAGTTCAAATAAATATAACGTGTAACTTAAACATTATTAAGTAAGATTTACTTAATATTTTCACAAATGTTACGTCTGGTGATAAGTACATCTTACTTGATAATGGAATGTAAGTTCTACTTGATATTACAGCAGTAAAATATACTTTAAAAAAGTAAGTGCAAATACTTGCTAAGATTTAATCAAGTAAATCCAACAAGTTGTTTCTTTCAGTGTGTGAAGTGTGTCAGCAGTCTCTGCCGTCAGAACAAAACAAACACGTCTGTCCGAGGCAAACACACAAACACTCACCTTTAAATTGTGCTGTTCATATTTAACAGTTTGGGCCAATAGCAGCAGTGTTATATTGCCCTATGCTGTCACTGCAGTGGGAAAATACTCTCGCAACCAGACTGAAATTGGTTTCAGCACTTCTCTATGAGAGTAGCAGGGCTGTGATCTCTCAGCACAGTGTTAGCATGACGCAGGAGGGTACACACATGATGAGGGATTTGTGTACAGGTTGTGTTTGTACAATACTCCATATGTGTTTCCCTGGGACATCAAGACATCACTCAGCTCCTCTCCTCCCTCCCCTCCATTCCTCTTTCCAGGCTATATGTCTCCATATTTGAAGTGTGAAAGTGTGTGTATGCGTCACATAGTTGTGCTGGCTCCCCATATGTGTGTTATGCGTGTGTCCATATTTGGAAGAGGCCTTAATCAGATTGTGTTGCTGAGTGAAATATGAGAAGCGGGGTGATTTCATTAGGGCGGCGGAGTGATGGAGCTCATCACAGCTCAGCGACACCTCAGATTTCTCTTTATTTATCCTCAACATTAATCCGACAAAAACAATTCACCTAAGAGCCTCTCTATCTTCCCACCTCCTCCTCCTCGCTGTATTTCATTTTACTATGCTCTGAGGAAAGCTTAGGCATACGCTTTCTGTCTCAGCGTGCTTTGTTCCAGTGTGTGTGCAGTGGAATCACAGAGAGGGGACAGAGAGGGAAGGAAAATAGAGAGCAGATAATTTTTATAACCGGTTTATTTACTTGCTTTCACTTGCATCATTTTACATCTGAAAATCAAACTCAGCAAGCAAGGAGACATCACAGTCAGCAACAGAGAGACAGGGAGAGATGAAACAGAGTAGAGAACGGGCATTTAAATAGCATCAGACAGACACACTGAGAAAACTGCAACGTGGACTTTAATTAAATGTATTATGTCAACAGATTTCACATAACTGTATAAGGTTAGTTAGCAAAGCTAACGTCAGCTGTTTAAGTTCAGCTAAACGCTAGCTAGAACCACAGGGAGGATGCAGATATGTTACACTTAGGTAAGAGTCTGTGGTAAGCTGTGTTAAAGGGATGCATTGTTAAAAAATGGGGTGGATTTGGCCTTAGGCTCCAAAAATGCAACCTGTCCTGGAGAGAAAGAAACACAATTATTTTAATATTTCATTTGATTTAAAAGGCTAACCATTATTCTTCCATATTTCTACTTCTAATTATTCTTAAATGGCTGATGTCTAGCATAGAATAAATCTACAAACTTTGAAAATAAAACAGTATGGGACCTTTTCAATTGAACATTTTGCATACAAACATGCTACTTGTCATGTGCTAAGATCTGACCCAAGGCTAAAACGTCATTTGACAGAATATGAAAATATAATTAAATCAACCTTGCACCCATTAAGAATTACAAATGCAGTGAAATTCAGTGTTTGGGCTTTTTCATTGCACATTTGATTTACTTCAACCCCTCAGACAAAAGTGAGTCCACCCAGCTAGCAAATTAAGCAGCGTGTAGCCATCTTGCCTCCTGCCTGATCTAAGAATAGCCCGCGGCCTCTTCCTCCTCCACACCTGAACTAACTCGGTTGAACGCCTGAGGGCAATTATGGTAAATATTGTGCAAGTCTGCTGAGAATATTTGATCACCCTCACAATGTGAAAACTGAGCAATCTCCATTTTTCTTTGTCCCTCATGAGATGGAATTATTTTAGATTCTTACATTCTGTCCACAGGTCTGACATGTTTTTCTTCCTGGACGGGGACTGGAACTATCATCTCTGGTTTTGATGTGATAGTGAGGGGCCGGGCAACGAGGAAACCAGACAGACAACACACAAGAGAATGAGAGTGTGTGTGTGTGTGTGTGTGTGTGTGTGTGTGTGTGTGTGTGTGTGTGTGTGTGTGTGTGTGTGTGTGTGTGTGTGTGTGTGTGTGTGTTCAAATACATCGCTTTGCCTTGACTGGCCAGGACGTGAGCAGAGAAAACAAAATGAATTCACCGTATTAACTGTGTTTTTAAAATAATGTAAGTGTCTTAGCATCACGTTACATAGCACCATGTGTTGAATTAAAAACATGTTTGTCTGAATTATTTGTTTGTAACCGTTAAGTGTTAGTTAGCATAGCTCGTATGGCTTGGCACCATTGACATAAGGCTAAGATAACTTCTACTCTATACGGACCTGTTGCAGTTTAAAATAAACAATACAAATTATGGAATTTGATTACGTTACGGCTTGGCTCTTCAGCTTTAAAGGCCCGGACACACCAAGCCGATTTTGGCCGTCGATGGGCGTCGACACGCCCTACTCAGATTGGTGTGTCCCGCACAGTCGTATCTTTTCAGCCGTCCCGACAGCCTTTGGCCGACTGCCCCACCGATTCGACATGTTGAATCGGTGGGGCAGTCGGCCAAAGGCTGTCGGCAAAATAAATCACTCTGATTGGCTGTTCAGCTTAGCGAATCAGTGCATGAGAAGC
>NW_011350226.1:0-18795 GCF_000735185.1 Notothenia coriiceps
GTACTTAGAATCAATCAACAGTTCATCCAGTCTGTAATTGGCAAAAGTCATCGAACCGATTTGTTATCACTAATACATCCATATTGTTATTTACTAATGGCATTATGACAAATCCATGCTATACTATGTGCTGCTTTAGGATATTAGTCATGCGCTAAAATCAATACAAGACGGAAATAAAGAAAGAAAGAAAGTGGGCTTTAATGATCATTGTACATATTTTCGTCCTTGGATCTGATAACGGTATCTGCATGGCCAGAATGGATTAATACAAGTCTCCACTCCCTCAACAACTGTCAAATTGGCTCTGTCACAAAACTCTGCCGCTCTTAGGCATGAGTGTCTAACTCTATGAATATGAATCAGTGCTGACAAACCATGCATGCTCAGCTAAACCCTTCTCTGAGTAAATAAATGATGAAAGAAACACTGTCCAGGATCACACCAATAACAAATCTGCAATGTTTTTGCACCTATCCCTGTTCTCTGTAATCTACACCGCTATTATGTTGAGCTGATTCCTATCGTTGCTGTTCTCTGTGTCCTAACATCATTGCCTGTGTTTGATTGTTTTGTCCAAAGAAATACTATGCGGAGTAGGTAGTGATAAGAATAGCTGTTTTATTGTGTACCACTGCCTTGGCCCCTAATACTGAATGTGTTATCTGAGGGTGCAGCATGCCACACTAAGCCATGTGATGCATGGCTGAGCAGCATTCCTCCTCCTGAGTGTATCGCAGGGCAGAGATAGTAGGAAGGCAAAGCAGCCTGACTGCTGACAGAGAGTGAAAGAGGAGCGAGAGCAGGAGAGAGGAGAGATGAGAGCAATACCGGGAACATGCAGTTAAGTGGAATGAAGTACCCTTTGTTGCAGATAAGATCATTCTGCTTCCCTGACCGGCGTCACTAAAGCAATTTGAGCACAACGAATGTAGCTTATTTTATCGCTGGCAGACCACAAAACCCTTCACTGATATGCAGAGAGACATTGGTCCAAGTAACAAGAGACTGAGATTTCTTTTGGTACATTCATGATTTTACTTGTGTTTTTTAAATAGGGTCAGGTCATGTTTGTTCTGCCATCAAGCAAAAAGGATAAGAAGTTGGTGGTGGGATCAAGGAATTGTTGGAATTCAAGTCCAAATACTAGAGAATGTTGCGGAAGAAGAGGCTAAATGACGGGTCTATGGGATCTGCGGTCAGACGGTCGCCCAATTTCCAGCAAGATTCGTAGGCCCCTGGTCCTGGGGTCTCCTGTGGAATAGACACGCACACCCACAGAAACACATTCAATATATCATCACTTTTCATCCAAGAGCTATAATTGGGTCCAATAGAACAGGTTGAATCCTACATGAACTTGTCTTCTTCTTGTTTTATCACATATGATTATGGAAACATAGGGCCGAGGGAACTTAGACACGCTCACATCTGTGTGAGGTTAGATTTATTTTAAGGATTATGTTATGTTAAATTGTGATGTTCTATTTTGCTAACATATAGGTCATATCTTCCTACATTTCCATCAAAATTACAACTACATTATTATTTTATCCATTAGTACATTTTATATTTACTCGCTTGTCAAGAATTTAACTGCAATAATGCATCTGAGATTAAATAAACTGTTAACATTTTTTACATTTGTAGTTTTCATTACAAAGACGACTGAATGAGTCAAATTATAGCCTACAATAAATGACATACAGAACATTACATTTAGCTAAATGTGAAGTACCAGACTCACGGAGTGCACACTGTGGAGCTGCGGCAATGTTGATTTGAAGCTTGAAGTGATGCATTTTCCTGGTCTGGTCTGTGGATTATATTGGCATGGAGCAGGTCCCCCCTTCTACGTTTGTCAGAGATAAGACATGTTATTGGAACTAGCTGGACAGTTGAACATCTAGTTCAATACATACAACTTATGTTCAGCAATTAAGTTAAGGACCAAGAGTTAAAGCGTTAAATGTGAGCAGACGTCATGATTCAATTTAACTAACATAATTCTGTTATTGAGACTAGTAAATACAAGCACTTCTAAATCTGAACATTGACCTGGAGTTCAAATGACAATGTTTTTAAGCATTCGATCAAAACTAGCTGACAGAGTACGGAGTCCAATCATACCAAATGTGATAGAGTAAGCGTGCACTATATTCATCTACTGTACATCGTGACCTCTAACATTTACAGAGCTAAATGAGATATACATTCTTTCACCTATGGACGTATAAGCTCATGTAAACCTATTGTTATACTAATACCAAAGTCATCTGAAGGATGCTCAAACAATATAAAGCGGATCTATTTTCGGGTCCCATATGTTTATGACCTATGACATATCACTTGACTCCTGTCTTTATGGCCTCTGCTGGTCTCTGGTTGTGTTATGTTCTTGCCTTTAACTTGTCCTCTTGTCTTGCCTACTAACACACTTACTGGTCATCACCAGCGGCGTGCCATGCAGAAATAGCATCCCCCCCATCTAACACCCTCCTCCTCAGACATTAAACTGTGTCCTTTCTCTGAACAGAGAGCCAGTTTTACATTTTTAGCTGCTCTCTGAGTCTGAAAGAGGGACACAGCAAGGTGTCGTTTACTTTACTCTGCTCCTTGGAGGGATGACTGCGACCATTACACGCCATTTGATCCCAGTCACCAGTTTACATGATACTCTGCAAATGGCCTGCTGGGCCTCCACATTTGCCGGATGCTCCCCAAGGCGCTAATGCAGGTGTATTTCACGGGAGCCATTGCAATGTAGTGAATCTCTCCTTTAAACATAAGTGTGTGTGTGAGTGAGTGTGTTTGAGCCAGAGCACCTGACCTACTTTCCTACTATGGGACAGCACGTTAGAAACGTAACATGTTCCTGTGTGGCAGAGGTAACTGTCACATGGTGTAAAACTTTGACCTATTTTTGCCACATCCAAGAATTTGCAAACCCTTCAATAAACTGGATCATTTATATATTTTCAATAAAATAGGGTAAAATGACTATATGTCCTACTTTGGGGGGGGGGGGCATTGTTTGTATTATTGAGTTAAAAGGACATCATGCGGCTAACCCTACATTATTAATAATAGGATTCGTGGAAAAGGTAGGACCCAAATGCAGACTACAAAAAAGGTAAAAAGGTCTAGAAACAAAGCTGATGAACAAAAACATGGCATGAATCAAAACGGTAGCACAAGGAAAAAACAACACAAGAACTGACCGTGATCAACATGGAGGGAGACAGGAAAGACAATGAACTGACAAGGCACACAGGGGAAGACAAGACTAAATACAAAGAGGGGTAACAGCACAAGACACAGCTGGGTAAGGGAGGCAGAAACACAAGGGCAACAGGTGAACACAATCAGACACAGGAGAGCAAACACAGGAAAGAAGACAAGAGACAGGGAGAACAGAACAGCAAAATAAAACCCACCACAAGACAGACAAAACCGACATTGTGACACAACACCAGGATCATGACAAACGTAAAATGCTGACCGCAATCACTGTTTTCGTTTAGCTCGTTAGCGTGCTAATATTTGCAAATGTGGGGGAAGGTACTTATTCATCAGCCTTGTGGTAAAATAGGAAAGGTCCAGGGATACCAAAGGACTTAGTATTCATCCCCTGACGATCATTGATTTGTGTTTGAAGGTTCACGGCAATAAATCCAATAGTTGTTGAGGTACCAAGATGATGGTCCGACTAACAGCCAACACTGCAATGTTTATAGCAATGAAGCTAGTTTGGAAAATCTATACGGTCAAACAGCAAATGTTTAGATCAGCAGTAATTGAATCACTTCAATGAAAAGGACATTAACTCACATGAAAATGTTTGGAAATACGACTTTAATTCAATCATCTCAAGGATGGGTTTGTTCCTTCCGAGCAGAACATTCAGTGCAAAAAGCACAGCACATAAATCTGGGACACACAGTGGCCCTAGGATGGAAACAATTATTCAAATCTGAAAAAAGATAATAATTTGTTGTTGCGCTACTACAAATCTTGACCTTTTAGAGGTTCTTTTTGGTTGTATGGACATATATATTGTTTCATTATGTGCTAAGAGGCAAGGCTCAAATAAATCTAAAATGCTTGTTCCTGTGTACATGTGGACCGGCAGCTCCCAGTGTAAACCATTAAGATTCTTCAATTTTGATCGGCTAATGTCTGCCTGCCTACACCAGGTCAGCTGTCTGCTAGATCTTAACTTTCATTTAACTTTGCTACGGGATTTGTGTAGGTGCTTAACCTTTGACAAGAAACTTGTCTTAGAGCTGTGACACCACTAACAGCAGAAAACTGCTCCCAACTCTGCAGTAATAACACCCTCGGGATTTCTTAGCGCCTTTCCTTCTCTGTCAACACTCAGCAGCTGCCAGCATGGCTCAAATATCCATCAGCTACCAGCATGGACACACTGCTAAGGCTGCAGCACTGCAATATGAACCAAAGCTGACTAGTCAGCTAGTACAGTGCCATAACAGGCCCTCAAATGCAGTAAAATGATACAATCAGTTTGGATCGGTTTTCCTTGACCCTTGTGGTTGTCATAACTATCTCGTGTTCAGCACCAGATACTCATTAGGTCATACCTCGTAACAAAAACCTATTGAAAGTGATGAAGCCTTTTTGAAGGCAATGGAAAGACCGTATGGTCCTAATAACTAGTTTTGGTGATTAGATACTTACAGGAGGAAAGCTGATCCGCTGCACGGTGGACCGAAACATCACATGCCTGAAAGAAAAGAGAGAGGGGGGGGGGAAGAAGAGTGAGAGAAGAAAAGAACAAGGCCATGCATGATCAGAGGCAGAGAAAATGAGAGAGCAGGTTGGCGATTGCTCCTCCATCTTGGTGCTGTGATGAGATGAGAGAGGGAAGGAGAAATTGTGTGAGGGGGAAGGATTCAACCATCAAGGGATGATTCATGGGTTGTCTCCTCCGCTGTGATCTGAGAGTTAAAGAGAAGCTGTTTGTCGAGTGCTTACTTGCAGGGAATCTTCTCCACTGGTTTCGCTGTCACATTGTAGTCGCACGGTGAAGTGTTTATATGCTGGCACAAGGAATAAAGATAAAGAAGTGTTTAAACATCTGTGACAATATCAGCAGGAGTTCTTTTTTTTCATCTGTTGTGTTGCATTGCCAACAGCTGGCTTGAATTTCAAACACATCTTCTGTTTTCAGATATTCTGCTGAAGGGGCACATTTCTAAGAGCACCTTCTGTACTGTGATGATGTGTTAATAAGTCAACTGCACTCATAACGGCCCAGTGTGTAGGAGTTAAGGGGATCTATTGGCAGAAATTGAATATATAATTCATAACAATATTCTCATTGGTTCATAATGACCTGAAACGGAGAATTGTTTGTTGTTTTACTTATCCTATAATGAGGTCTTCCTATCTACATAGGAAGTGGATGCCATATTGCAGCTGTATAAAGAGATCTGGATACAACATTGGAGGAGGGTCGCATTCATTTCTATGTAAGTTGCTCAGTGGCGCATGACGCCGAAATGGCTCGACTTTCGAGTATATAATTACCCGGATCTTCTGCATCTTTGGACCTATAGAGCAACATAACTCACTTTTCTTTTAATCCCACTTCCAGACTGGTTACAAGAAACTACAGTTCATTATGCCTGAGGAAGTTACTCTGGATTTGGCTATTAATGGGTTTCACAACTTTGAGGACACTACGATTTCATTCAAGTGTACATACTTGAAATTGTATTTACCTTCAGAGATATACAGTATATTCACTAAATAAGAGATGCCTCATTCATGATGTAAGTCCACGGGAAAAAGTATTTTAAGGCAAAAGGGCCCAAACACTAGCTCTAGAAAGATGTGGGGTATTCCGTTGGATGCAACCTTTACTGTTACCACTAAATCCTGCACACTGAAACTTTAAGCTAGGAAATGCATACTTGAATTAAGCTGTTGTAGAGGGCTGGTCACTACACTTGCAGATGACACAAAATGTTCTAGGTCCAAGAGGTGATCAGCTTAGCTTAGCATTAAAGAATGAATGCAGCATGAAATCACTAACTTGACGCTAAAGTTGAAAACCACAAGATAAACATACCTATTAACAATAACAGACATTTTATTCTCATAAAGAAACTAAATACCAAAATGGGTAACTACTCCTCAAATATGTGGTCAGTTACATAAGCCAACAGACTAGTAAAGTCAAAATCTTCAGATGGAATACAATTTACTTTCAACGCAAGAGACCCGACGTTTTGCTTTTTATGATGTTTAGTTTGCAAACCGTTGTGAAGTCTAAAAATTTTTCTGCCAGTTGAAGTTTTAGCGAGCGTTTAACATTTGCTCACGCGCACCAGCGCAAATTCACGGTCATCATGCTCCTTAACATCGCTGCGTGTATTTCTCCTGTGTACCCCAGACGCGCGACTTTTCTTTTGACTTCAAGTCTGTATACTCAAGTTAGTGAGTCACTCCACAAGACAGTCTCTCTCACCCACAAATCGGAATGTCGGTCGACGACCTGACTGGTGTATGATTATCAAATTTAAGAAGAATGACGATTCTGCAATAGCTTGTATTGGACAACACTTTCAATAAACATAAGAAATTAACGAGAGAGGCGGGTATCTTTGGTGACGAAAGACGAGCTGACCACTCAATCGATACCTACTCACAATTCGTGTAGTCAGCCGTCGACATACGGGGTTAAGCACGGATACCATTCAACAATGCACGTGTAGGGACGAATTAGTAGCGCCGTCGTAGAATTAGAGCAAATTGAGCGAGCCTCGCACAATATGGTTAACATGAGCATGAGGACCTCTCAAAAAATTCCATTTTTTATTTGTCGTACTACCCTACGGTCGTCTCTCTTGGTTATGACATACATTTTCGTGAAAAAAACAATTAAGACTAAACGATGCGTATATTTTATAACTTAGCGTAGCATAGCGGGGAATAGCGTATTACAACTTAGTTTGCATAGCTGACCATATGTTGTCCCCCTAGCATAGAATTAGCGTAACGACCACAAAATTTACATAGCAATTACATAGCATTAGCAAGACCGTTGCATATCTACGGTGAGCGTTAGCCGGAGTTGACTAGTCCTCTACTGTAGGAGTTCTTGCGTCGGTAAAGGTCAGTGATATATTGGACAGTATCTCGGGTTGCTGACTAAGTTTATAAAAAACTTCTCGGGGAGTCCAATATAAAGTTAGAAGGTGTCAAGTCCATGATAGTAGTGATCTAGAAGATTCCGTTACGCTTACGAAGTATCCACCATAGCTTCGTAAAAGTAAAGATCCTCTGATAAGATCAGAAAACGCGCGATTTATGCTACGTTTCGCGCGATGATGAGGCAGGAATGCAAAAGGAGAGTAGGTAAGCCAGGACCGGTCCGAGTCATGATTTTTACGCGTCAAGAGACGTGTACCGACAGGTATGGTGGCAGTTGCCGAGGTCGTATCGCGCAAGTGGTGGCGTCACTGAAAAAGGGTAAATCAAGTAGGTTTGAGAAATCAAGAGTCACGTCTTGATTCATGTTAGGTCGCAAGTGTGTGGCGCGGTCAGAGGACCCCCATCCCTAATCCGTTTAAGTCCTCGGCGCTCAGTGAAGAAGAAGAAGGAAACCCTATGACCGTCCTGGCGTTTGTGAAGTGCCGCATATGACGGGCGGTTTTAGGCCGCCTTCAGTGGCCTCAACCCCTGACCGAAGTCATCTTCGACGACCCTGATGACTTCGAAGGCTCATTTAGACGGTCTTCGCTGTGAGGAGTAGAGCGCGACCGAATTACGATTTATGGATTACGATTAGTTTACGTTACTCTTCCTATATTTTACCGCCAAGTGTTTTGAAAAACCGTCAAATATGCCTCGCACGCAAACGTTAGGCGGTCATGGTTAGTCTGTATCCTGGTGAAAAAAGAGGGTGCTTTCAGGCGAGAGGCACGTCCCTGCGCTTTCCCCCATTTTTCCAAGAGTAGTTGATAAATCTAGGACGCCCGAAACAACCACACTTGCGTTTATATAGCATCGAAGACCACTATGATAACACCCTTATGAGGTCACACTTGCGCTGAGTTTCCACTAAACTTACGAACCAGTCTGTAGGAACTGACGCTCCTGTTCTGTTTGTATACTCTAGTACAAACGACCACGGCACACGAGACAATGTCCATAGGCACTGTAAACCCCATATGAAAACCTCTCAAATTCTCAAACATTATTATCTATCCACCTGTTGAAAATCAACATAGTTCTAACGGACCGTTTTCCTATGATAACAAGTGGAGAGCGATTTACGCGAGGGTCTGGAAGTAGTAGATATACGAACGCTATCAAGGAGAAGGGGGGGTTAGAACAAAGTAAAAATTGGTTCCTACATAAGGGACACTCTGCCCTCTACCTTAACACTAAAGGAACTAGTTGGAAAAAAGCCAAACAGGATCTTCACAGGTCTTAACTCAGTTATGAACTTAGGCCTCCCTATAACCCTTCCTTCCCAACTAAATCAAATTGGGTCGATGCGCTGGCAACCTCATTCGCTTTTATTGTTACTCATGGCACCCTCGTTGTAAAAGTCTCTCAACCGATTTCGATGGTCCTTTTGCAACAACTCACCATTGTCCAGGGAGACTATTCGGGTATTATAGACGTGATCTCTTCCGGGGTAGTCACATTGCCCCCCTCTTCTCTACGCAACAACGTTTACCCTGATACTATCGCCTAGTATTTCAGTACTGAAAGATTTAACCCTGGTATAAGACATCCCCACGCTTTTGTTGTTAGCCCAATAAGCTTATAACTCAACCTGCCGACCCATTAACATCTACAACATCGTTTCGGTTTTCACTCCATAATTCTGTCCTAAACCGAGTTTCGAGTGTGGTTTTGAGTTACAACCAAGCGAAGTAATAGTAGTCTTTTAATAAAACACCTATAACCGGACGGGTTATCATGCACAGAATACAACCTTTCGCGGTTAGGATGACATCTAGAAATCGGAAACTTTCGAGAAAAGGGGATTGAGATCCTCAGAAGGGGACGGTATTGTTTTCTCCTCTAATCACACAGATAAAATACTTTTCACTTAAAACCAACTTCTTGCCGTCTGTAACTTTCTCCATGTCCTTCGTGCAAGTACAAACTATGTCAATGGGAGGGTCGCTATCAATTTACATTTAATAAGTGAAAGTTTAGTTAAACTTCGAAAGTTTAATCACCACCCTGTAACAAAATACATGTCCAGACTCTCAAATGTGAATATAAGTGTGGATTCATACCCCCGATTTTAATGAGGATCTCGTAGAACTTCCACTACTCAGGATGAGCCTCCTTAGGACTCGCGCGGTTTCCGCCCCAGTAAATGTCCCTTCCGTGGAGCGAGAAGGGCTTTTCAAACGAACATGGGGAGCTTTCCAAACTTAGCTCGAATTGCTTTAGATAATTAGACTCCTTCCATCGTATATCCCAAGTTTCTTACTTGTTATCAGTTAGCCTCGCATATTGCTCTCATATCACAAGACTGGCATTAGACCATAAGAACACATATTCGTCCCGTCTAAATTCGTGCCGTTAACTATCCCCCAAGCTAGCGTTACTCCGCTTATCGATTGGCCCGAAATCTCCCCTTGGCCGTTTTATGGAGATGGTATCAATTTTCTATAACTCTTAAGTAGGGCAATCATTGAGACTTCGGGAACCCACTTCTCATATTGTTACGATGAGGTCCTGTTGTGTAAACCTAGGCTCCGACTTGGAGCAGAATTCCTGAGTTATCTTCGGGGTGAGGTGGGACAGCTTGCGAAAGAGTACGAGCGTTACTCTGTGGTGGGGAGACCACAGAGACCTATCGTCCTCTCTCCTCCTACAACTCTTCCGCTGGCCTACAACCTCTTCCTCATAGCCGGAAAGTATTTGGGTCAAACCAGATTACTAACTTACAAACCGCTACTGACTAAGTTCCTCATCACCGATCCATAGAAATCGATTCTAGAATATCATGGCGTAAGTCGTTCCTCTACCACCGCTGATCCTCGATGTAATCTTAATAGGAATGGCACCAAAGAGTTATTATACGGTATGATGGCCGGGTAGTCAGTCTCAAATTACGCCGTTGGCAAGTGGGCCAGTCTCTCAGGAGCTTGTAATAGTTTCTTCACCCCAGTTAATTAGTTATTTATGTTATGTTATTTATGTTTGCAGTTGAACCGATCGGCCAGACCCGGGCCCCGGTGAACGGTGGAACCTTAGTCGGACTTAGCTCAGTCGATAAAAGTGACCCGAATCTCCACTTAGGGTTGATGGGAGGACTCGTCGGCACAATTACCTGCTTTTAAGGTCTTAGAGGTTATTTAAATCTAAGACAGGCAGTAATACTGTCCCCGAACACTCCGTATATCGGGGTCCTCCATCAATCCACAGTAGACTAGCTATCACGTCTAATAGCAAAGAAATTAAACAACCTTCCGGCTAGACCCGAGAAATTAAACCACGCGAGTCCTCTTGCTTGGGTCGGAAGAAGGTACAAGTATGACTTTGGTGCGCTTAGAATCTTTCGTTAAATAGTGAGACACACGCAACTCATCTCTAACATAAGGTAAGACTTTCTAAANTAGAGCAATACATACTTGTGCACATACACGTATATGAGAATGCATATCTATTCAGACCTGTAACCCATGTTTTAGACTTTTCACACAGCTATATATATATATTTATTTTTTCCAATTCTCTATTTATGGTTTCATAATGACTGAGTCACCGTTGAGTGAGTGAGTTTCATCTCTAATGCTGCTACTGTCTCTAATATGTTTCTATTTAGATTATTTGTCAGGATATTATTTTGTTATTATTGTCCGAGTCTGGTTTTAACTAATACTGGGCTTACATCAAAAGATTTTCACAGTCACAGACTAAAAACTAAAAGGATAGAATAAGGGTTCTTCCCGTTAGTCTCGTCCCACCCCTAGTCATGACATAACTTCTGTTGTGATTTGACACTATAATGAATAAAGATTGATTGATTGATTGCTATAGCTGTCAATTTTAGTCCTTGAGTTCATTGTTAAGTGCTTTATTTGTTATCTGCTATCAAGGAATATGACTCTCCTTTGTAGTATGCATGAGAGAAGATGCCGCGAGATTAGTGGACTTCTATGTAGTGTCCGCTGATAATGTAGTGGGCTGGTCTGGAAAGAAAATGCCAGGGCTGAATTTTTGTCCCAGTCCACCCCTGCTAGAGACACACCCTGCATCGTGCTGTATGCTTTCACACATTCTGCTTCCACATTGGAAAAGAGCAGCGCAAAATGCTCGTTATGTGGAAACAATATTGAAGAGAAGGCTCCGTAACACATTACTCTAAAGCTGCGTTCACACCGGACGCGATGTGATGTTTGGGGGCGGCGCGATTACATGTAAAGTCAATGCAGAGATGCGGACAGACGCAAATTCGCTCCGACAGCGAGCATGAAGCGGTGGACGCGGTGCGAATCACGCGATTGAACTGTGCCGCGTCAAACGCGAGATTTCATTTTTTCAACTCAAGCTTCAAATTCACGTGACGCGTTCTCGCGGAAGCCAATCAGCGATGAGGATCTCAGCCTGCCGTCACTGATGTTCAACCAGAAAACATCAGCCGTTAGCTGTTAGCAGTTAGCACACAGAGATCACAGCTCCTCATATCTGTTCAGAAACTGGACAAAAGTTAAACAAGTACAAACCACAGACTGTCTGTGTCATGGCGAATACAGTCGCTGGTTTATTTATGTCTGTAGGCCGTTGTTATGAGTGTGGAGTGAGCATATAACGTTAGCTTAGCCTGGTCGACCCGATCTCCATTCAGAAAACAAGCATTTTAAAAGGTGTTTCGCCTGCCGTTTTGTCTGCAGACTTGTCAAGCATTAATTCATGATTTTTACTAACCGGTATCAGTATGTTGTTACGTTGGCATCCTTTAGAAACGTGTATTACAATTTAATCACGGTAAAATATGTTCATTTTGTTATAGTTGTAGCTCCCGAGCCAGAGCGTCTTGTTTGAATGATGCAAGTAAACCATAGACTGTATAAAGGAGTAAACACAGCTGGCAGCCGCGGTGAAACTCGAGCGATTAGAGCGAAGCAAATATTCACATTGCGTCCGGTGTGAACGCACCATAAGACACTAAATTAAGAAGAAAGGGGGGAACTTTGAATGTATGTGTTTTTTGTTTTTTTGTTTTTTCTGTCTTTATATACATGTATGTATGTACGTTAGTATGTGTATGTGTGTACATATATATATATATATGTGCATGTGTGGGTATACATACAGTATGTGAGTATGTACATGTATTATTGTTATTATTCTTTATTTCCTTATCAATTAATTTTAATTTTCTTTTAATATTATCTTTTCCATTACTTTATTTTTACCTATATATGTATCTATTTATTTATTTACTTTACTAGCTAGGACCGGGAGGGGAGGGGGGGAAAGGGAAAAATATTGACTGTGTAAATGTAAACTCATTGTGCCTGACCCAATAAAAACAAAATAAAAAAAGACTAGTAAAGTCATGTCTAAACCTTGTCCCTGACGCCCAGGGGGACGATGTCGGGCCGCGGACAGTTCTTGAAAGAGTAGGAAGCCTTGTTCTTCAGGACCTCCTGGATGGAGTCTATGTAGTCATACGCCCCGGGGAGAAGCAAATCCCCCTTAAGTAAGCCCAGAGTGGGGGCTTCCCTGCCCCAACCTTTGAACCTGTAGGTCTTTCTCACGGGGTTCAGTTCAGCTTCTTCAAGGAAATCAAGGATGTGGTAGAGACCTGGGATAGGTGTGTCCTGGAAGAAGGAGTGAGGAGGAAGGGGCCTGGTGCCTTAGGGTGAGGGTTAGGTGCCCGGATAGACACTTTACTGTATTCATAGCAAAAGCCAAATTCCAGATTTAGCAACTGGAACATTTAGCCTGACATCACCAGACCAAAATGAACAAACACCACAAATTAGTCTGGAATTTCTTGGTTGTTTTCCAATTTGCAAAGGGCATTATCAACGGGATATGAACATGTGATGTACCATTGAGCAACCAGTGACCAGGCCCGCCAGGTGTAGATGGCCAATCAGCAAAGCACATTAGAGCTCTGCTTAAGGGCCAAGTATGGAGTGTGACTGGTACTTTGATCGCCACTCTTCATGGTGTGGTATATACTGTGTAATAGCTGCCCACTCTAGACTAGGATGGGTTGAATACTGAGTATAAATGTCACTGTGTTCACAAGTCAAAAGTGTATTTATTCTCATCCTCCATTTCTGTTGATTCAATTTGTTGCAAGGCGGTTGGAGAAAAAACAACACCAGAGCATCAGATAAAATGAAAACAGACTACAGCATTCAGAGATTAGCTGGTATACTATTTGTTTAAACACTGTAAGAGGTGTTGCTTGTTCTTCTTTACAGCAAAATGTTAATTCCAGTTTGCTCAATACTGACACAATAGGTGCAGCCATCTTTGTTTTTGTTTTTGGAAAATGCCTCAACAGTGCTCCTTTGTGTGCTCCTCGTCTCAAACAGGCCTCATATTAGAAAATATTAAGTTGTGATTTGCCCGGCATGTCTGCTGGTTCCCAGCCAATGGAGACCTGGCACAAGTAGTGTTTATGAGGTTATGTTTAATTTCGAATTTCACATTACAACACAATTGTTATTTCCAATCATCGTTTTAAAATGCATATTCATTTTGCAATGATCTTGGTAAGCCAGCTCACATTATGATAAACTGATAATTAATTAAAGTGTTTTTACCACCAATGCACTGTAAGGCACTTGGATTCACTGTAGTGTAAGTGTTCATAAATGTATGTCTGGTAGACAGCCTTTATTGGACACTCACAATGCATTAAAGTCATTAACACAACATTTACTGTATGAGCTAATGATCCAGTTGTTTTTGCCTGTACAGTGTGGACAGTCTTTGAACACACTGCAGCATGACACCTACTTTCAGTGCTCCCAGCCACCAGCTCCCCCGGCCACACGGGTCCAGCTTGTCCTCGGCCTGCAGATAAGAACAGGACACAAGCCAAAACACAGGAGATTGTTTCTGCTTTCATGACATTGCTATGCCAACAATGTGTTAATGCATCTCCACCGGTGTCATCTAGTGTCTTCACAGTTTAGCTTGTTCTCATTAACCACACAGACTCATGAGGGCTTTAAAAAACCTTACCTTATCTGGTCTATTACCACTCCTGGACATGTCACTGAGTTTAGAGACAGCTTTGTTTTTCCATGAGTCCTGCACTGTACTCATTGTCGCTCACTATCTGCTCCACAGGAGATCTAGTGACACATGACCACCATTAAAACTGTGACTCGCTGTTACTATAGCAGCGACTCCACTATCGATCAATTTTTCAACAAGCTGGCTTGCTGGAGGCTAAATTTAGACTCACCGCCGTCCAGTTAGACAGAGTAAGACACAATGGTAAGCCAGGACCAAGGCTTGTACCCGACATGCACGTTGTTACTTTGTCCTCATTATCATTGTCCACCATCATGTGATATTTAGATGGATAATGTCATAGTCATTAGAATATACAGAACAAAAGTTGCCATAACAGTGCAAATTACAATCCAGTACAAGGCAAAACATGACTACATGGCAATTCTATACCATGTTGGTAACACTTTACAATAAGGTACACAAATGTGCTTAGTTACTGAGTAGTAGTGGAATAACACCCATTGACTAGAGTGGCTGTAATCGTTGTGAACACCGCGGCGCAGCCGTAACGCAGCGCAGACGGATCCGGTGGAATACAGGGGTGAAGCAATAGAGTGCCACAGTGACGCGTCCTAAAACCCGGAAGTAAACTCCTTCCGATTCCTTCGACAAAAGCCAATGCAATTTCTCCATAGGATTTTGGAAAATAGCTCGAAATAAGGTCTGTGGTTGACACAAATTGAAGAGACAGATCACGTTTTATAAATCTAATCGATAGATTTATGATCGATAGATTTATGATTAGAAAATTATAAAAGTAGAGTAGACAAAACGTGATCTGTCTCTTCAATTTGTGTCAACCAAAGATCTTATTTTGAGCTATTTTCCAAAATCCTATGGAGAAATTGCATTTTGTTTTTTGTCGAAGGAACCGGAAGTGGTCAAATGCTAACTTACTTCCAGGTTTTAGGACGCGTCACTGTGGCACTCTATGGTCCGCTGCAGCAGGGCACTTTTAAACCTGCCATCTTCGGCTGTCTTGGGTCCCACACTGGATCGACTGGTGGAGGGGGATCCGACTCACGTGTTACTGCTTAAGTCATCATTACTTACCTCACCATTTGGCAGTTTGGGCATCAAAAAGAGTAGTTACCCATTACCTAATGATTACCTTACCGTTACTTAAGCAGTTTGTGTCCCCTCAAGTACAGAAATGCATCAAAAACAGTAGTTACCCATTAACTAATAATTTTTTCACAATTATCTTATCATGAGTTAAGCAGTTTAAAAAAAATTCATAACAAATACAATTTCCCGATTTTGGATCAACAAAGTACATCTTATTATCTTATACTAACAGAAACTACGCCTATATTGCGTACAGTGGCCAACTATGGCGCACCCCCCCCGCCAAAATCCAGTTGAACTGCCCCAGCCCCAGTAAAAACCAGAGGTTTATGTGAAATAGTTCTTTTTTTGAAATAATGGTTTTAGTGTGCAATTATATGTTTTAATTTTGTATTTCTGTTAATTTAAGATAAATCAAACAACCAAAAAACATATACAGCTTCTGTGTGTGTCACGGGGGGGGAGGGGGGGAGAACTTTAGAGAGCTCTCTCCTGAAAGACTGAGCGGCTCAGTGAGGTAAAGGCACACCTTTATATGATCTAATTATAAAAAATAAGAGGGCCGGCCCTGCATCTGGCATTTATTCTGAGGACAAAAAACACACAATGTCCTTTAATAACCACGTTGCACCACATCACTGCTCACGTTACTGTCATACTGTCATACATATTACAGAATTGCAGAATAACTATGAAATTGCCAAGATAACATTACTGTATTTTCCGGACTACAAGTCGCACCTGATTATAAGTCGCTCTTGTCAAAAAACGTGTCGTTAAGAGAAAAAAAACATATATAAGTAGCTTCAGTGTATAAATCGCGTTTATCCACTGAAGTCTTCATCCTATGTCGCTGTGAAGGTCTCACTATCACCGAGCTAGCTATCCATCCAGTTAAACACTTTCAAAGAAACTCCGGCACAGATGTCAGGCAGCTTTACTGAAGTTTTTGAATTGGTGAAACTGTAAACACAATACGGACTTGGCACACTGTTATTAACTGCCCGACTGACGAGCTGAATAAACTAAATAATCCACACAATGAGCTCGGAATTCTCACTGTATTTATACAGCTGCTGTTAAACACTTCCGCCAACTCTGGTGTGGATGAAGCAGCATGTACTGCTCCGGGCTGTCCTCAGAATCTCCATCGGAATCAGCTCTGATTAGACCTTTCTGAATCCCGACAGGATGGTGTCGGTCGTCACTGAAGCCCATGCTGTGTCCATCCATCCCACAACATCCTGGAAAGTTACGTGACGCATCCTCCCCATGGATGTATAATAAGAACAAGATCCTTAATAAGAATTTAATAAGATCTATTATAAGAAGTATAATAAGAACAAAATCCTCCCAGTTGCCGTGACTGTTTTCTTCTTCGGTGGTACAGCAGTTTTCAGTTGTCACGATTGTATACAGTGCCATATTGGCCGGAAATTTAACGCAGTCAGACAAAATTCTATAAATAAATCGCTTCGGAGTATAAGTCGCAGGATACAGCCAGACAGCAGGGGCGGCAGGTACTGTAGGCTAGGGAACATAGATATATATAAACACTAGATGGCTCATGGGAGATTTTCCAGCGTAGCTGACCGGCCGCCATTTTGCCACAGTCAACAGTTACTCTGATCTGCGTTATGGTAGCTGTTGTAAGGTGAGTGATCTGCACAAACATACTCTTAACTCGCTGAAATCTTGACTGATTTACAAACGGTTTGGTTTATTATAAACATTATTAGCATGGCTATGATACAGGATGCTTGGACATGTTGAAATTGCAGCTTTTCTTTGTGTATGTGGTTGTATTTATTAGCTGGCTAATAACAAGAGGCTGTGAGTGAGACCTAGTATTACAAAGTTGACCCAGCAACTTTACACCAGTGGGAGAGACAGAACTGCTCTTTCTTTTCAACATAACTTAAGTTACACATGATTTCTTCCAAGTGGTTTGGCTTGTTAACAATATCTTACATTTTAGATACATTATGATACAGGAAATTGCTGGCTTTGTGTTTACAGAAGTACCTGACTATGCCTGACTTTTGTGCAGCCTACGGATGCTCCAATCGCCGCTGTCTGCCACCTACTATGTATTTATTAAATCTTTATGTTCCATGAGACGCAGCACTATGTTCCCCACATATGTTTATGTTTGCTCAGTCTAATAAACCCATAACATGGTTGTGAAAGAATACCAAAGCTGAGGCTGGACGATGATTGATTGTTGGTGTGCCATGTGTCACCGTGTGTCTTATTGGTTTTGTGTTATACTGTATTTTATTGTGTGCAGCTGTCCGCCCGAAC
Organism: Notothenia coriiceps; assembly: GCF_000735185.1. Classification (NCBI taxonomy): domain Eukaryota; kingdom Metazoa; phylum Chordata; class Actinopteri; order Perciformes; family Nototheniidae; genus Notothenia; species Notothenia coriiceps. Next base: position 17,644 of record NW_011350226.1, read on the forward strand.
CCGGTGTCCACGCGAACGATCTTCGCGATTACAGTCTTCTTGTTGTAATATTAGTAATATTAAAAATAAAATGGTCCTACGTCACTCCGTGTTATAACCCTTCCGAATCGGTAAGGGATGTATTATATACTATGTTGGTTGATCTACTAGTGGGCGCCGACGCACCGGTTAGATCTGGGGCTGCAACCGGTGAACCGGCGGTAGACGGTCGCGTCAAGAGAGTAAGTATTGTAATACCAAATGATTAAATGGTTATTGGTATCGAACGAGTTAAAAGTTTGGTTAAAAAGTCTTTTGCCGAACCAAAAAATATTTGTAGTTTCTGACATCAATTACTATGAATATATGAATATTAGTACCTGACAAGTATAATTTTATGTACGATTAGTCTATTTCGTTATCGATATAGTTGGTATGTGTCGGTGTGTGTTCCAGTAATATAATTTATAACGGCCGACATATATAGAAGGGTAAGATAAAATAATTTAACGCAATTTTAAAATTGTCATTTTAATTATTATTTAATATCCTTTATTTTATGTAATATAAAATATATCATGTTTTAGCCAGAGTACAATGTGAGACATTCGGGTTCTCAAACAATAAATCGTACGGAGATCGAACTTCTTGTCCCTGTGTTGATTACTGTTTCGTTAATACAACCCATATAATAATTCTATAACGTTGAAATAGTCTTCTTGTTTGGTTGTATTTTACACGAGTGTCTTGTCCGTCAAGACAGAGTAAATAGTGTTAATAAAAACTGTACTCTAGTAAGTATAGTAGGATCAAAACATAAATCAAAGATCTAAACATTGGTTTAGGTCTTGAAACTTTATACAATAACTTTTTCTGGTTCTTATGTGATGACATGACACCAGGAAGACACAGGTAAACACCAAAACACGAACATGGAGTGGGGTCCGACTATATAGGGTTGTAGGTGCAAATTAACAAGGGATATAACGCGGATACGGGACATTCCACAGAACCCACAATACTTCTCGCCGGGGTTTATTTACATAATAATAATAAGTAATAATAATTGCTTCTTGTCTGAACCACACCCAACCTCCCTACATTCTTCGCCTCGTCCACCCCTCCTACCCCGAAGCGCAAGTTCCAATAAACAAAATTTACTACAGAACCTCT
>NW_011350226.1:20067-23813 GCF_000735185.1 Notothenia coriiceps
ACCTGTGAGTTGGATGTACAAAAGTCAGAATCAATGTAGACGTTTTTATCTTTAAAGTAAATTCCGATTGAACATAGTAAAAAAATGTAAATTATAATTTCCGTCCAAAAAAAACCCATTACTTATAGTGAAAACCACCCTTGAAAGATGGGATAGTAGACAAAAAGCTTTAGGAATACAAACTATAGCATATAATAAGTATCCTGTATCAAGATCGATGCAAAACAAGTGCAATTTCACCTTTTTAGAGAGGTTTAGAAAATAAACACTTCTGGGGTCATTTGGTGTGTATTTGCCGTTTCTCAGGAACCCATTAGTCGATTTTGGTGATTAACACCTCTTTTTAACCTCTTCTACACCGCACCCCCGATACCGGGGGAAAAAATGCGTCATCTGAGGAAACAGTGTCTGAAGGCATCTTAATATTTAATAAAATATGAATGTTTTATATCCATGTAACGGGAAGAAACTCATCTAACTGATAATTTTTTATTTATTTTTTTAAACCCACAATGCTAACGCTGTGCCTCGTAATTAGCAACGAGCGAAAAATGCTACAGATTACTGCACATAAACTCACTCATAAAACCCTTATTATTTTTTATACTTTTCTGCTCATCCAACCCATCAATTCGCATCATGAGAAGACACAGAATCGATGGGTATATACATTATCACTCTATGATAAGAACTCGCGGAGATAATAACAAGAACAGACTAAAAACCGCTAAAACCGGCAACATGGCCTACCTTGGTCGTTGTCTGGTCAAAATTGGTCTTCAATGGCATTAAAACGATAAAAATGCTGCTGAAGGTTAATCCATAGGTTAATCCAATGTGTCTGTGTCCCTTTGAAATTATTTCTGATAATCCATAAGCAATAAACCTACTTTTCCGTTTCCAGATATCAGATCGAGAAATATTTTCACTCTCATGCAAAACTGCATGCGCAAAGCCCCCACCTTTTTGTGTTAACGTTGGTGTCTATGTGAAAACTCCCATTGAATTATAATTGGCTCTAACGGTCAGAAAGAGATGTTAATCAGCAAAATCGACCAATGGGTTCCAGAGAAACGGTAAAAATGCTCATTTCCCCCCAAATCACCCTAGAGGTGGAGTTTTTTTGCTAAACCTCTCTAGAAAGGTCAACTGTCACTTGTTTTGCATCAATCTCGATACAGGGTACTTATGTGTTGTACTTTGGATTCCTAAAGCTTTTAGTCTACCTTACCATCATCCAAGGGTAGTTTTCACTAAGTAAAAGATATTTTTTGGACGGACACTATAATTTACAGTTTTTTACTATGTTCAATTGGAATTTTCTTTAAAATAAAAAACATATATTGATTCTGACTTTTCTACACCCAACTCACAGGTTTATCATTACTTTGAGAAAAAAGATTAGTAATTTTCCCTTTTTAGAAGTGTATTTATGGTCATTTGTTCTGGAAATGTCATTTTCGAGCCTGAGACATGAAAAACAAGGATGGGTTCAACAGGTTAACATCCACGTTGCACGTCACATCACTACAAAAACCGAAGACAGGAAACTCAGTACCCCAAGTCTGTTAACCAGTAACTAACCATCAGTTCTTCAATCAAAGTAACTCATAACTAACCATTAAGTAATCCTTCATTAATACAGTACCCCCCAGTCTGTTTACCAGCAACTAACCATCAGCCCTTCAATCGCAGTCACTCAGGAACTCCTCATTAACTAACCATTAACTAGTCGTTCCTTATTCACTACTCAGTAACTAAGCACATTTATGTACCTTATTGTAAAGTGTTACCACTATTATAATTGTGCAACTTTTCCATACTTTGATGTTAAACAAGGTAATGATAACTATTATTTTGAACATCAGCTTCTTTTGAGGAATGTTTTCCCATACAGTGCAGACATGTGGCATGGGTGCTTGGATATATTAACTAAACGGCCCAATAGAAGCCACAGGGACCAACAATTTCAGTAGCACAAAATATCTCATAGACACGTGGCAACCAGAAAGACACTCAAAATGACCCACACAACAAGACTACAAACAGACGCCAAAAAGACTAAGAAGAAATGCATAACAGCTGCAAAGAACTCAAAGACTCTCACAAAGACTATTAAAAGGGGAAAACCCACCACAGACATAAATGATTACAAAAAGACACAAAGCAACTACAAAGATATTCGAAATGACACAAAATAACTACAAAGACACAGACATTCAAAGGGGCAAAACAACCACAGCAAATATAACTACAAAAGGACCAAAGAAATTATGAAGTGATACAAAATAAATGTCCATCAAGAGACACAGAGGCCCTTTCTCATTTAATCAAATCCCCCTCCTCGACTCCTCGACTCCTCGACTCCTCGACTCCTCGGTCCTCCGGTAGTGACCCGGAAATGAATTTCAGCGTGCCATGTTGAAGGACATCTCATTTCTCTAAATGCACTTCGAGGACCGAGGATCGAGCGTCGAGGAGGCTCTCTGGAGGAGCTATACCCGAGGATACACTGATGGGTCCTCCACGGTCCTCCACGGCTCCTTCGTGGATGCATTTCCGGGAAGAGAGATGTTTCAAAGAGTCGTTATCTCAGCCAATGACAGCTCTGCATGCATCCCCTGGATATTATTTTATTAACTGCTTTCATCACAACGCGATGTTTACAGTGAGAACAGCTGTGAGGTCTGTGCAGAAAGCAGAGCAGTGTGTATAATATCACTCATTATAAAACGGACAAGTCAAATCAAGCAATCTGATTGGTTCTTAGCCGTGATATACTGAGCGTATACCACGGGTAGAATTGTAAGTTACTTTTCACAACAAGTCAGTATCCCTCCGCGTCTGATAAAAACAGTATACCGTTGGTATAAAGGGGGTTGTCGACCCTCCGCTTCGCGTCGGGCCGAACCACGCCCCTTAGCTGTGATATAATGAGCATATACCACGGCCTGTCGTGAGCTATTGCTTAAGTATAACATGCCTACATTACTCTCTTTATTTGTCCCAAGTACATGGAAGGAATGAGGTATTTGCGGTCTACAATGACAGAGAAGAGACTGTCAAGTTTGGCTGTACTCAGCATTGAATCAAAACGCACTAAAGCTGTTGATCTTAATAAGTTTGTGAAGCATTTTGCTGAACAAGATGGTAATCGCCGCATTCAGCTGTAATAGGCATGCATGCCAACTTGATGCTCTGCTTACGGATGACTCGATGAGTATAAAAAACTTTTAAGATGATGACCTTGTATGTGTGTGTATGTTTTTTTCTTTGTGGGGGTCAGTTTAGCCCTGAGCCTGTTTTTCAGGTCTCAGGCTCGAAAATGACATTCCCAGAACAAATGACCATATCTTCCCTTCTAAAAGGGTTAAATTAATAATCTTTTTTCTCAAAGTAATGATAAACCTGTGAGTTGGATGTAGAAACGTCAGAATCAATATAGATGTTTTTTATTTTAAAGAAAATTCAGATTGAACATAGTAAAAACTGTAAATTATAGTGTCCGTCCAAACATTATTTTTTACCTATAGTGAAAACTACCCTTGGATGATGGTAAGGTAGAATAAAAGCTTTAGGAATCCAAAGTACAACATATACAGGACTGTCTCAGAAAATTAGAATATTGTGATAAAGTTCTTTATTTTCTGTAATGCAATTAAAAAAACAAAAATGTCATACATTCTGGATTCATTACAAATCAACTAGAATATTGCAAGCCTTTTTATTATTTTAATATTGCTGAT
>NW_011350227.1:0-2633 GCF_000735185.1 Notothenia coriiceps
TAATTTAATTTGCTGTATTTTTTTATTCATTTTTTTACTTTAATATCTCATCAATAATTACATCAATAATTTATTTATTTTTTTGCACAATTTTCTTTCTACTAAACTTCATGACTTGGTGCTATCCACTGTGTGCCTTTAGGCCCCCAGCAGAAGACCTTTGTGTTCAGGGGGGGCTTCGTGTGGACGGTCTCCAGCTCCGGCCTCGACTCCCCCCGCCTGACCTCTGACCTCTGGAGGGAGCTGCCGGGGAGGCTGAGTGCTGCCGTGACCTCACAGAGGAGCGGGAAGACATACTTCCTCAAAGGTGCACTCAGGAAATTACAAGTTGTAATTAACAGTAATATTATTTATTAAGATATAATTTAACTGCATTGTATACATATTATCATTTTATTTTATTTATATCTAATAGATTTTATAATTTATTAATACTAATACTTTATCGTTTATTAATCCCAAATTGGGAAATGTTTTCGTTGCAGCCGCATTAAAACAAAGTATTGGACACAGGGCCGTTTCTTCCTATAGGCGGACTATGCAGATGCACAGGGCCCCCGCGGCCACTAGGGGGCCCCCAAGCTCAAAGTTCAGGTTCAGCCTCAATATATTTGGGGAGAATTAAAATGAGCCGTCTTTATTTGTAGACAGCCAAGCCCCCTCCTGTGTTCGGTGAAGCATTATATGCTTAACAATCAAATGTAGGATATAAACACAACTACAGTGCAATGATAGCAAATCTGTGGCTTGTGTTTTTGGGGAAATAAAGTCCAAATCATCGTTGGGCTGTCAGCCAATGAGTGACGTCTGAGGAAGATCAAAAATGTAAATTATACATCGTTTAGAAAATGCTGCATCTCTTGCATTTATTGACGTAGAGGAGCCTTATTGTTTACCTTTTTAATATACTTTTGAGTAACTTTCAATTGCTTGGTTTTCGTGAAATCAGCCTGTTTTCCTCTTAAAGTGAAACAGATTGATGCGTCTCCACAGATCATCTTAAAGGCTGCGAATCCCCCCTGGTAGTTACAAAGCTGTAAAAACTAGGACCCCAAACAGCTAGAAACGGTTTGCACATAATTAGGACAACAACAAAAAAGAGTAGAAAATAAACAATAATCGATATAAACGTCTCTAAATAGTTATGGAGTTATTTTGCTGTTCATCAGAGAATAGAGTCTGGAGGTACTCGGGCTTCAAACTGGACCACGGCTTCCCCAGAAAGCTGTCCAACATCCCGGCGAACATCGACGCTGCCTTCTACCTCAGGAAGAGCAAGAAACTCATCTTCATCAAAGTGAGTGAAGAGCAAAGGATGTAGGAATATATATATATATTAGGAAAATGAGTAGAGACGTTGTCAACCAATTAATTATTCCAAAAAAGTGAATAAATATTCTGCTATTTTTATTCGAAGGCCTACTTTTTAATCCTTTATTATTATTATACTTTACAGTTATTTATTAGTACTTCTTAAGAATTATTATCATTCTACTAAACAAAGATATTGGTTATTAGCAGCCCTAGCTGGATTTGACTCCCCGTGACACTGTGTTTCGTCCCAGGGCTCAGGATACTGGCAGTGGGATGAAACCAGCACCTCCGGCTTCTCCTCGTACCCCCGGCCGTTGTCCCACCTGTTCCCCGGCGCTCCCGGCGCTCCCGACGCCGCCCTCGCCTCCTCCAACGGGAACATCCTTCTGTTCAAAGGCTCGCAGGTCTGGAGCGTGAAGCTGCAGAAACACGTGGAGAAACCTCGAAGCCTCGCAGCCGATTGGCTGAAGTGTGACGACTGAAACACACCTCATCACACACAGAGAGATTTGATCAATGTGTGAGCAAGAAAAGGATTGTTTTAAGTCTGCAGCAAATCAACAACACTCTACATTTTGGTGTGATGAGTCCCTTTGTAAATATTATTTTAAAAAGGCCCTGCTTGATGTTTTTTGAGTTCTGAAAACCAATATTTATATAAAACATTACTTCAAAAACTGGACAATCAAGCTGTCGTTTTCTCTGTCCAATCATTTTTTATTTTACAGCATTCCACATTTCTCTTTCTCTTCAAACTCATACTTTAAAAATACATCTCAGTCTCATCACATTGACTTTCTCTGCATCTTTCATGTACTTAAAGTATAAGTAGTCAGATCTTGCACTTGAGTAAAAGTAGAAGTACTCAGATCTTGCACTTGAGTAAAAGTAGAAGTACTCAGATCTTGTAGTAAAAGTAGAAGTACTCAGATCTTGTACTTGAGGAAAAGTAGAAGTATTCAGATCTTGTAGTAAAAGTAGAAGTACTCAGATCTTGTACTTGAGTAAAAGTAGAAGTACTCAGATCTTGTACTTGAGTAAAAGTAGAAGTACTCAGATCTTGTACTTGAGTAAAAGTAGAAGTACTCAGATCTTGTTCTTGAGTAAAAGTAGAAGTACTCAGATCTTGTTCTTGAGTAAAAGTAGAAGTACTCAGATCTTGTTCTTGAGTAAAAGTAGAAGTACTCAGATCTTGTACTTGAGTAAAAGTAGAAGTCCCAGAGTGTAGGAATACTCTGTTACAATAAAAGTCCTGCATTCAAAATGTTCCTCAAGTGAAAGTAGAAAAGTATTCTCATCAAATATATACTCAGATATTG
>NW_011350228.1:0-1463 GCF_000735185.1 Notothenia coriiceps
TCTACATCTTACATGACATTACTTGTTAGACGCTTTTATCCAAAGCAACTTACATACTCAATACTGTGGGCAATCCCCACTGGAGCAATTTGGGGTGAAGTGTCTTGCCCAGGGACACAACGACATGCTGACTGCAGTGGGGTTTGAACCTGTGACCCCCTAATCCCAACACCTACGGACAACACACTACGCCACACGCCCCATAATACTTAATAATAATACTTCAAGTACATTTGCTGATAATAATAACTTACTTTAACCTTAGTAATGCAAAGTGTAGTTTTACATGTCTGGTTTTAGTAATTTTACTCAAGTAAAGGATCTGAATTTGCACACACTGATACCGCATGTGCACACAGTTTGACAGCAGAGTACAGTGTAGGCCCATCTTGTTGCATGACATACATATTCACATTACACATTACAAACCACACATATTTTGAAATGTAGATTATAGTGCAGAGACTATACACCTACAGGGAGCGTTGCCATGGTGCTACTGTATGTTGAACCAATGATTGGACAGAGACAGAGATCAGCATCTGTGGTTTGGGAACTTCTTCTTCCACTGTTTCAACTTTGATTCAAACTTCAAAGACTTTTCTGCCGCAAGTAGGGAGAGGAAAATAAAATAATAAAAAATATCCTCCTTTTCTTCACCACTCAGTGTTTCTCTTCCTTGCTGTCTTTTGTTCTTGATGCTATTTGGAGCACGAGGAACATCTTGTGTTCTGTACGAGTCTTTACATCTGCTGGTGCTGTCATTGGCAAGGAAACTCTCAACTTCCTCATGTATCGAATTTCATATTTTACTATTTATTAATTATGTGAGGTTGGATTTATTCATGTATCTCCTATACAGGTTGTGTTCACTGTGTGTTGTTAGGTGGGGATTGGCCAGAAAGGGCATTTGAAGGAGTTGCTCTTTAGTCTCACTCAAGATTAAGATAACAAATCCAATGTAGTTTGCATTCACTGATGTTGGTAGAATAAATCAGAGTAAGGGTGCGTTCACACCTGCCTTGTATAGTCCGGTTGAATCGAACCCTGGTGCGTTTAGCCGCTTGGTGCGGTTCATTTGGGTCGGTGTGAACACAGTCCGAGACCTCTTAAGTGAACTAAACAACCGGACTCTGGTCCGCTAAAATAGGTGGTCTCGGAGCGCTTGCTTGCGAACTCTGGAGCGGTTCATTGCTGGTGTGAACGCAGTCCGCACCAAAAGATAGGAAGCGCAGTATTTACGTATCACAAGAACGCGGATATCTTCAAAAATCTTTAGCGAAAGAGTCTTTCAAGACATCCGCGGTTGTTTAGTTAAAGAATAAAGCAGAATTAAGTGTTGAACAGTGTCGTGTAAAGTAAAAATTCTCCGTCAGCTACATAAAAGTAAGAACACCTGTCGTCGGTGAAACATCTCTCCTTACAGCAGAACGTCTCTCATTGTATGTGTTATAATGTTTTTT
>NW_011350229.1:0-7548 GCF_000735185.1 Notothenia coriiceps
TTGAATAAAAGTAATACAGTACAGTGTTACACTGTACTGTATTACTTTTTAATGTACAAATACTTTGTTACTGTACGATATCAATATCAATAATCCACAGCTCCTCTCTCTGCTCCAGAAGATAAAACAAATCCCCCCTCCCCCGCACCCTGCCAAGGCAGTAAACCTAGGGGAAACACTGAGGATGTTGTGTGAATTTAAACAAAGTTTTAGCTGAGTAGAAACTAGGGACTCAAGAATCTTTGATAACACAGACAGATTTGAGATAGGACGATAGTTATTCAACTCCGTGGGAGAGGGGCGATACCAGAGCTTGCTCCCACACAGCTGGCAGTGTGTGAGTGGACAGGGAGAGATTACAAATATCAGTTACTGGTTGTGCTATAATCTGAGCTGCAAATTTTTTAAAAGAACGGGTCGAGGCCGTCAGGCCCGGCAGACTTTTTAGGATAAATTGAGTGCAAACCCTGTAAGACTTCAGAGACCGAGAAATAAGCTAAATCAAAAACAGGGGAGTTCATCTCTTGACTAGGGCTGTGAGTACAACCATGCAGAGAGTCATGCCTTTGCTCATCAAAAATGTGACCAGCCTTTTTGAAGTGAGCATTGAAAGCATTAAACATACCATCTGAATCTGAAATAAAAGAATCACTGACCCTCAGTTTTTGTGGGAAACTAGAAACCTTGATCGTGATTTAATTGTTTTCCAGAATTTAGAATGGTCATTAAAACAATCAGTGGTTAAGATTTGATCCTATTCAAAATAGGATCAAATGTAAGAGGATGCTATTATAAAACTGAAACATCAACAAAGCCGAATCATGTGGGTCCAACCTCACAACAGCGCTATAATTGTGCAGTCCACATAGCATAAAACTATTACATTTACTGTGCATACAATTCAATTAGTACCTATTTGTGTTTTTTTTTGTAAAGCTGTAAACTGTTGTGTCATGTGACAAAGATGAACAGGGGATAACTCTTAAACTCAGTGATTGATTTATCCCTGTGATCCCCTGCATAAGTTTACTTGAAAAGGAACATTTATTGACATTAAAATGTGTTTTATTAACAACCTGGCAAAAATGGGATAAAGGCTGATATGACAAAGACTGTGGAATGGAATCAGATTTTGATGTCATCACATTTAAAGCCGGCATTGTTTTCATTCAACACATCAGCTCAGGGTGAATAGCTGAGATGAGTCACAGGTCAGAGAGCAACATCTGACCCGTCGCAGATGTCATCAGTCAGTCATCTATGGACTGTAGGCTCACTCCCACACACGAGACATGAATGCAGTGACAGTACTGTCATCCAAAGGTTTCTCAAAGAACATCTTGCGGGCACAGAAACACTCGGTTAAATACATATTGGCAAAATATTGACCTCACGTTCAAATACATTCTGCAACACTTGCTTACTCTAGCAATGCTAATTCGCATCTTGTGGAATCCCACTTTGCTGAACTTTGACCGTAGAAATCAGGCGATAGTTACCTGCCTGCACCCGCCCATGTGGGGCCATGCACTAAAACATGACTTGGATTTGATACTCACTGCTATGCCTGTCAGTTACTAAAGGCGGAAATCTAAATTTGAAGAACAGGTGGAACTGAGAAGGGTGAAGATAAAAAATATGAAAAAAAATGTTGGCAGCAATTCCATGGTGAGCCACACAACAACTCAAACACTACACTCACAAATGATCTGCCCATGAATGTGTGGAGTGAGGGGGTGTTCATCCTGAAGGCAGTGGGCACTGCAGCACATCATGTTCCCCTGCTCAGGCTGTCAGCCCTGTGTTTGTGGGAAGCCTGAGGCTGGCAGTTCCATGGTCCTGTTTGATGTCAGGAGCAGTGGAGCAGCTGCACACTGAGGGGGGTGGGATGCTTTGACCTTTGTCCGTGTTCTAGGGTTCAAGGATATTTAATGTCGGACATACCTTGACATTTAACTGTACAGTGGCTGGATTTTTATTATTCACAGGACATCATTGAAATATAGTTAACCTCTTAAGCCCAGCCCCCCCGATACCGGGGGGAAAAACGCGTCACTGCAGGAGACAGTGTCTGGGGGCTTCTTAATATTTAAAAACCTATGAATGTCTTATACTCAAATAACAGGAAAAGATTCAGCAACCTGATGATATGAGCCATTTTTACCGAAACAAAACACAGGTCTCACAAGAAGCGTTAGCATTAGCCCTTAGTGAAAACAGGCTGATGCTACTTCCTAGCAAAAACGATTTTTAAAACTTAATATGTTCTGCACAAACTACATATCATCTGAAAGCTGATACTCCACAGATTATTTTGATATAAGTATCATCACTGTAGGACACGAACTCACTGAGCTAGCAGCCAGAACAGAGCAAGAAAACAACAACAGTGTTCTAAACCATAACAATAATGATGTCTTACCGTTGCTGTTTTGTGATCAAAAGTCGTGTTCAAGGGAATAAAAACGCTGCTCAAGGTTAATCCAATGTCTCTTAGTCACTTTAGAATTGTTACTGATAATCCATCATTACATTCATAGCCGCAGAGTAGATATAAAGTTTTGCAGTCCGGGGCTCAGGCTGTCTAATGTGCTGTTTAAGCAAGCCTCTAGGCTTGTTTGAGACGAGCTGCGGCTCGCCTCGAAAGTAGACAAGAATAGCCGATCGCAGCCGGGGGAGGTCTCAAAAAGCTCGCCTGACGTCGGCTTCTTCTTCTTCTTCTTCTTCTTCTTCTTCTTCTTCTTCTTCTTCTTCTTCTCTCGGTTTTTTGGCGGATTGCAAACAACTTTAAGGTGCATACCGGTCAAGAGACGAGACGACCCGACGAGTCTTTCCCCCTCTTTTCTCTCCGTCAGTCGCAAATAATTTATAATATATAATAATCCTACCGTGGCTTATAAGCGGGCTTTAATAGCCGGCTTTTTACCCCCCAAATTTTTCCGGGAAAGCCGAAGCCCTACGGTCATATAAGCTTTTAAGCAATGTCAGGAGGTATCTTACTTATAATAAAAATTTTTTAGCTCACAAATCAAATCTCCCATATACAAAATAATAATTACACAAAAAAAACCCCAAAAAACCGATCAAAGTTGGTTTTATATCTGATTACGATTATTATCATTATCATAAGATAATCCCTACGGGCTTATTAGCCAGCCGCTTGTTGCTAATAGCCGGCTGTTACAGTTATTCCGAAAGCCGAAAGCCAGCTCCCAAATCGGACTTTTTTATAGTGGCTTACAGTCTCGTTGTCCCCAATGACCATTCGAATTGCACAACAACACTACTGCATTAGTTTTGCGCCGCTGTTCTGTGCCGCGGCTTGGTACGAGCGCCGACGAGTGTCGGTTGGGTACAAGACGGCGGAACCTCTATAAATTCTTTATAGTCTCTTTTCCGCGCCTAACGCTAGCATTTTGCACACAGGTCACTGTAAAGAGCTCCCGCGCAATTGTACGTTTCTGAAAGTGGTTTGAAGCCCTATTGACGGTGGTGAAATTTAGTTTTTGTGTTTGGCCTGTTTATACGCTCTTGCTAGGTTTGAGTTGGTTCGTGACTCGTCGCTCTCTGACAAGTCCGCGACGGAGAGTAGGCACGAACTACTTCTTCTCCTGGCTGAATACCGAGCTTATTCGTGCTCTTCGGATGACAGTTATTTTTCTTGGAGGGTAAAAGGGATTATTCATCTGTTTCCGCCGAAGAATTTTTAGTTTTTCGAATAGATCAAGAGTACAGATGAGATATGGTGAGAAGAACTTGTTAAAAGTAACCACTCAATAGTTACAGTGGTAGGTCCAATAGTAAGTCCCCCTTTATGCGTCGTGTCACAAGTTATATAACCATGAAAGGCCTATAGTATTTACATTTACAACAAAGTAATCGAGTACTTTCTGTCTGGTGGATAAATCTCTAAGAACTTTAACATCTAAATTTAAACAAAACTAACACCTAAAAATACGGTCAAAGTGAATACATAGAATATGTTACTAAAATGTGAAACGAATTTAACTCTGTCTGTCGGAATAAATGTCTAATGAATCTTTAAGTACACTAAGGTAAACGATTTATCTAATGTAAAGTACACTAAATAGTAACGTGTAAACATACGTAGTCGTGAATATCCTACGTAAACAACACACTATCGCCAGCGACAATGTCGGAAAAATTGTGATAAAAACAACATCCGGAATGACCGGATCTAAATTTGACGTCAAATTTCGTGGAACCGAAAACAGACTTACGTGATAACTAAATAATAGTTGATGTTCTTTTCTTTTCGTGAACTGAATTATTACTGACATACGTAAAGTTTTCAGGAATTATACAAAATACTTGGTTATTATCACTAATTAATAATTCATTCATTAAATACGGTATTAGTACAGGAAAAGGTATTAGTTCTCGACTTGTTGTAACATTGTTTTACATATGTAATATATGACTGCCCTCGCTAAGAAGTTATTATATATATTTATTATTAAGATAATTACGTAAAAGCCGTAAGCCAAAAAGCCGGTTGACTAATAAGGATAAAGCCATAGCCAAGCCGGTTCTTAAAGGGCTGACCAGTGGATATTGTTTTTTATATTGTCTCCTCTGTCTTGCTAGATTCTATTCAAGTTATTTATTGCTCGTGTGTCCCGTGAAAGGATTAAACATGCCTGTCTGAAATTTGAGAATTGCCTGTACACCGCGTAAAATAGTGACGGTGTGGGGGAGAGACCTCTCGCTTCACTCTGACTGATAAATAGTGAACCACCTGTGGACCTTATGTCGTCCTCTCTGTGCGGGCGGTGCGCGCCTTCTATTTGTCTTCCCGTTGTACCGTTTTGGTTACGGGCCCCAGAAGAAGCGACGAAAACCACATAAGCCCGCGTTCGTCGTCGGTGTAATGTTCCGGACTGTATACATGATTAGCAAAGGCAGGTCGTCAAAGGTCGCCCAGATCACACTTGCCTGTGCAATTCTTAGCTTATTACACTGCCTTTCGGAAAAAACGCTACGAAATGGTCACACCCGGCCCCAGATTCGGTTTGAGATAGGCCAGTTGTCTCTAGACCGGGATAAATTTCATTTCAGTTGTGTATTATTCTGGTGATTTTATATCAGTATAATTCTTCTCTTTTCAGGAATTGTATATATAGGATTGTTTTACCACTCCCACTACTGCAATCTCGTAGCAGAATACACGGTCCCGAATCGGGGCCTGTCGAGGGTGGGTTAAATTGGGGACCCATAAACACTCCTCGAGATATACCGTAATGGTGCGACTTCGGTGGTTTTACATTGTATAAAGTATCAAGTTTCAAAACATTACAAAACAAATAACGAGTTTATGACCAAAGATTACAAGACTCCTCAAAATGACCTTTACTTTCTCGGTGTGCTCGATGTCTTGTTTTTTCGGATGTGTTTGACGTCAATTTGGAACTGGAACGTGTCTCTCCAAACTCCAAGCATACACCTTCCTCGAAGTCATCAGACAGACGTGAGACAATCAAAACGATAAATGTTAGTAATTTATCCCCATTTTTTTTTTTAACTCCATTTCCACAACGTTACATTGGCAATCTTGAGTTTCACGTTAACTTCCAGAATTTTACATACCTTTCCAGAATTTTTTCCAGAATTTCATAATCTAAAACTGAAGTCCCTAAGGGACGTATATGGGGACCCAAGTCTCACGTTACTGACGGACGTAGACGTTACAAGATCATGGGTCATGTTCTTCTATATCAGTGACGAATAAAGTGTCTTGAGCTAACGGGTACTAGACTACATGTCTGGTTAAATGTAGAACAGTTGTACGTAAACACGTACTACCAGAGCGAGTAACCACGTCCCACCAGTCGACAGAAAGAGAAATAGGTCGCTTCCGGAATTTGGAGGGGTTGGTGTGTACGGTAGAGCCCCGGTCTGTGGTAGGTCGCAGCGTTCTCGACGTCCAAGAGACAGTCCGGATGTTGTGGTGGTATGGTAAAGTTGTCTCCGTTAACAAGACAGCAGCCCGGACCAGTTACTGTTATCGTCTCTTCGACGCACAGCCGAGGAAGGTGTCGTTTCAAGGGAAGTCTTTGACAGCTCCTGTAGTCCTACCAATAGAAATCGTGTTAGTCAGTTGTCATTCACTTGTCCCCCCCTCCCCCCCCCCCCTCCCCCCCACATGTAGGCGTATCACCCACACAGGGTCTCTTTCCTGGGAAGTCCAGTGGGAACTTTTTCTCGTTTACTAAGTTCCCTAAGTGGCGTATTTATTTTCAAACTTTATTTACTTTTCCTTGGTTCCGTGTAGAACCAGTTCCGTAAATACTATCTCATCCTTCAACCGGGAGAATACTAGCGTTGTATCTAGTATGTTGCAGATAAAGTGTCGACGTCTACTATCTGGTCTTCACCTTGTCCTTGTACTTGTGACGAGAACAGGTGGGCCGATGGGGGGAGGTCCTCCAGGCGGTTCATGACTCACGTACGGTGAGTTACACTTTGGGTGGTTTGTAGTGTTTATTTTATAGAAGTGACACTCAAATACGGGTCGAGAGTGAACCAAACAAAACGGTGTCGCATTATTCCAACTAGGTCTCACTAGGACTGGTCCTAAGTCTTAAAGATAACGGACTGATGGAGTAGCTACCTTTACTGCTTAGTACCGGTGTATAAACCGGACCAGCATCTTTCCCCTCTCACTCTTCATCGGCACTGTGACGAGAGTACCATAACATACTGGCCGTGATCGTCGGGTCTCAGTCACGTTAGTTCGTGAGAAGTGGGTCTGTTTCCTCTTGTTAACTTCTGGGGGTTGTGTTCGTCGTAGCTTAGTCGTTTGTTTTTCCTCGACGGAAAGGTTCGACCAGTGACGACTCTGTCTACTACAAACATCGGGGACTTTGCAGGTAGGGGTCACTTGCCCCCACCTTCTTCCTTCCCGGTGTCCACCTACCCTTCAAATGACCTGGTGTACTGGTCCGGACAACACTTTGAGGAGGCGCCACTAGCGTTTTTCCAACGTTGTCACCTGTTACGTTTACACAGTCGCCGTCGTAAGTACTCACGTCACGGGAACACGGTGACACCACCCTGCACAAAAGTCTTGCTTGGACGTAAATCACTTTTGGACCATTATAAAGTATATCTGAATACATATGTACATACTGAATTGTACTTATTTATACACATTACAAATGACACTAAAACCAAGGACTTCATGGTCTATGTCATATCAATACTGTAAGTGCGTACAACATTTATCATGGTATCTCGGGTAGGTAACTTTTACACCTATCGGTGGTCTTTAAGTTCTAGGGTCACGTAGATCTAGCGATTTGATGACCATTTTATTGGTTGGGTTAGCCTGTTTAAACGTACCGGGATATCGGTTTTTAGAAGGGAATCCCGTCGAGAACTTGTCGTACAGGTTTAAGTACGAAAATAGTAGGTTCTTCGTGTTAAGAAAGTCTTAAAGGTGTACATGACGACCTGGAGACTGTAATTGCCTAACTTTTGTGTAAACACGTAAGAAATATTTACGTTTGGCCTCAGTTCGGCTCGAGA
>NW_011350229.1:12280-15523 GCF_000735185.1 Notothenia coriiceps
ACAGCCCAATATTTTTAAAAAAATCTATTCTTTTTCGCAACTTTCCGCATATTTCACAACTTCCCGCAATTTCACCGCATAAAATCACATAAATACCCCGCATGTTTAATCGCATAATCAAGGATTTTTGCTCGCGTTTTTCTGGCGGGTCTAAATAAGGGCAGTGTCAACACAGACGCCTGTCAACCCGCACTCGGCTGTTCCTCAGCGCCGCTCTCCCTCCCTCCCGCTGAAATTATGAATGAAAAGCGTAGTAATCATAGATAACAAGGCAGAGTCCGTGACAGTTTGTTTTCATCTGATTTCAAATAAACAAACTCTTGGTTTTTAGAATATTAAACTTGCTTCGCCAAATTCTAGTGGACGGTATCAGTACTACAAGTACCTCCGGGCCGCCACTTGCCTATCCCTGCTCTAAGGTATTACAAAAAAGAATGAGGAGGGACGAAAGGTTTAAGAGATTCAAATCAGGATATTTTCCATCCAAAATGTATCTGAAATTGCCTCATGTGTGCAGTTAAAAACAAACAAAGAAGTCCAATAGCAGAGCCACCATCTGAAAGCATAATACACAAATCATCCATTCCTAGTGTACTGGAAAATCTAGTGGAGCAGGTCTTGAGGTGGAAGCAAACCAGTTTTTTAGACAGCTAACTTGTATATGGGAAACGAAAAAGCAAACAAAAACCAACAGATCTAGATAGAGCTATATAGCTTGGCAGTGAGAGTAAAAGTTTCCGCCATATCTAACAAGCAGTGAATACAAATGTTTTATAACTAATCCTGCTGGGGGTTTCAGAACTGGAACCTATCAAAACATACATTTGGTAGGAGGCCAGTCTGTGCAGTGTATCATGTGATGTTTTTGCCGACAGATGTATATAGGTACAATCAATGTAGGGGATGACTCAGGAGCAATCACTGCTGCCCTTATTAAGATACATTCATGGCAATAAAATCAATCTTTGCCCACTAATGTATGCAGCTGTTTTGTAATACCAATGTGGATGTCTCAGCGATGATATCTTACAACTACAGAAAAGCTTTAAAACTCACCAGGTGGAGAAGATGTGGACGCCTGCAGCCCGGAGGGAAGGGGGGGGGGGCTCACTCTGTCTAGTCTCTGGGTTTGATGTGTCTCTCTCTATACAACACTGACCCGAAAGTGAGCAGCACCTGAGGAAAGATTAGAGACCCATTCTTAGTATTTAGTTTTACTGCTAAACTTGAGGCCTCTTCGGTTGCTGTGACACGAGTCAATAGACTGACTTACTTCACCATCAGCAGCCAAACCCCCATAAACTGTGCAATTCAGCTGTATCTTATTAACACTAATGCACTAGTCTCTATATTGTAATATAAATGCTGTTGTGGTATTGTGGTAAAACATGCACGATTTTCACTTTCTTTTTTAATGATTATATAAATATTAGTATTCTATTTTGTTGTATCTTTTATTGGACAATTTAGGTTAACTTATTATGTTTATATACGTTACTTTTGTATGTATCTTTTTATTGCTTATTCTATTCTATTTTTTATATTAATCTTTAATTTGAATTCATTCTCAAATGGAGCGACTGTCACAAAACCTCACATTCCCCCAGGAAAAATGTGTGTGTATTCTGATATGTTCTGCAGTATATATGTTTGTATCAATCCATGTGTGTCGACACATGTACATCTGTGACTGTGGTGGTTGATAGTGGATGAGGGTCACGACCTGCAGACCCAACAGAAGCTCTCATTGACATCAGAGGGAATACATGGGGTCAGAGGAGACACTAGGGCTGCTCAATTAATCGTATTTTAATCGCAATTACGATTTTGGCTTGCAGCGATTATGAAAACAACATAATCGAAACAAAACGATTATTATTATTTATTTTTATTTTTTTAATTGGTTTTTCAGTTGAATTATACTTAAAAGTTTAGGGTAATCAACTGTTAAAAACATACTGTTCACATTTTTCTTTTAAATAAATGGATGTTTTCACTTTGAAAACATCCATTTATTGAAAAAACAAATGGATAATCGTTTTTTAATAATCGTGATATCCCAATTATGGGCCCAAATAATCGAGATTATCATTTTCGCCATAATCGAGCAGCCCTAGGAGACACTGACTGAAGCTTTGATTAGGCCACTGTACAGACGAATCTTATCACAGCTAGCTCAGACCCTCTCTTTATGAGATTATAGCACGGCAGGAAAGGAAACCAAAGCACAAGACATCTTAAGCAAGGGATCATCAGCCCCCATGCACTGCAAGGTGGATCATCTTAAAGTGGGTGGACACAGCATGACCCATATGTGATAGGATTTGGGGCTATTGTCGCAGACCCTGCTTTTGATTTAAATCATAGAAATGAAAAGGTCATTTGCATCATTTTTTTTTATACTTAGAATCAAAATCTTGACACCCATAGAAAATAGCATAGTATACTGTACTTGAGGCTCAGTTTGACAAAGAGGTTCTTTTAACAAAAAACATAAGTTTTATTTCTCCATCATAATCCCCTTGGTAAACGTTGACTATTAAGCCCTACCTCCATTGCTGATTACAGCTATCATGTAACCCAGGGGTTTTCAAAATGTGGGTAGGTGAGCCTCCCCTCAGAGAACATAAGAACAGCCGCGCCCCCCCTCCCAATTATTATTGCTGTTATTATTATTATTATTATTATTATTGTTGTTGTTGCTATATACAGGACTGTCTCAGAAAATTAGAATATTGTGATAAAGTTCTTTATTTTCTGTAATGCAATTAAAAAAACAAAAATGTCATACATTCTGGATTCATTACAAATCAACTGAAATATTACAAGCCTTTTATTATTTTAATATTGCTGATTATGGCATACAGCTTAAGAAAACTCAAAAATCCTATCTCAAAAAATTAGAATAGTTCCTCAGACCAAGTAAAAAAAAAAGATTTATAACAGCAAAACACAATCAAACATTTGAAAATGTCCATTAATGCACTCAGTACTTGGTTGGGAATCCTTTTGCACGGATTACTGCATCAATGCGGCGTGGCATGGAGGCAATCAGCCTGTGGCATTGCTGAGGTGTTATGGATGCCCAGGATGCTTCAATAGCGGCCTTTAGCTCATTAGCATTGTTGGGTCTGGTGTCTTTCAGCTTCTTCTTCACAATACCCCACATATTCTCTATGGGGTTCAGGTCAGGGGAATTTGCAGGCCAATCGAGGACAGTAATGCCATGGTCAGTACACCAGT
>NW_011350230.1:0-3715 GCF_000735185.1 Notothenia coriiceps
GGCCGAACACACACACACACACACACACACACGCGCAGCCTGGCTGGGAGTCTGTGTGTGTGCTCAGGCTGAGTTCCGCGGTGTCACACCAGTGAACCAGCTCACACTGTCCGTTCCTCGCAGCAGCGAGCCTCGCAACGTTCTGCCAAGTGTGTGTGTGAGGAAGTCCGCGGATTGGTCCAAACGTAACGGCTCCGCGGATTGGATCCATAAATTGAAATCTCGAACGAGGCGTTATGGGGCAGCATAGACAGGTCTTTTCTGTGTTAGAGTTTTACTCGCTACAGGGTGTACTTTGAGGGTTTGTGACTCTGCAGACCGTTTACATGCATACAAAGCTACATAACACACAAGGGGACGGGTAATAACCAGAAAAGCATGACATGGGCCCTTTAAAACAGTGTAGCTTTTAGGGAGGCCTGTGATTATTCGATTATTCGAATATTCGTTACAGTCTCCATAATCGAAAATTACTTTTAAAATTCGATTTTATTTATATATTTTTTTGTTATTATTTATGTTTTTTTTTTTTTCTGGCTCAGTTTCAATCAAAAATATAGACTAATGCTAATAATAGTATTAATAATTGTAAATGGCCATTGATCACACCACCAGTTTGTTTTACTGTAAACTTGGAGGAAGCCAGTAGCGCAGACTGCGCTGAGTGCAGATTGCTGCGCAGCCCTTCGCTGCGACGTAGTTGTTTATCCCACCATATCTCCAGGTGCAGAAGTTTATGTGAAGCTATTTGGGGCGAAAGCATTGAGCACAGTGCACCACAGGATGAATGTTCAGGAAGTGCAGCTTTTGTTGTAGCTTCAAATGGTTCCTCAGGAAACGGCTTTAGTGTGCAAGTTCAATCCAAAATACAGAATCAAAATTGGGTGTATTTATAATTGGGAAAACCTCTGCCTAAATGGGCGTTTCTTACTTTCAGACCGTTCTTTTCCCTTTGCTTACCACACCGTGTGTTCTGTGTACTACACATGGTTACATAGCCTTAAGCGTCAACACTGCACAGCAGAGAATCAGAGAGCTGCTGCAGTTGGCACAACAAGAGCCAGTTCAGCCAGTCTGCAGTCACTGGTGCTCTTGTGTGGAAGTCACTGTTTTAAGCTGAAGCTATTTGGGTATTTTTAAGGAATATTCCTGGTTCCTTGATGATTGCTTAGAGTAAACATACGTCAACCCCAATCCCTGTAATGCCTGATATACCAAAGATTGTGAGATAGTGATTATATAAGGTAGCCAAAAAGCCCCCCCATATCAGGGCTGCACAATCTTGAACAAATAATTCATTGCAAGTTTTTTTTTTATGGTATTGCATTTGCGATATTATTTGTGATTAAGAGCGAATGATGATTTTTAAGCATTATTAATATAACAATAACAAAATATGATTATTGACCATTGTGTGGCCTTTACCACATATTTTGCCTATACCTAATAAACTACGATTTGGATATTTTACTAGTCCATGTTGCGATTTCCATAAAGTATTTTATGCGGCCCTACCCTGAATTCAATAGGCCAATTATGTTCAGTCCAAAGACCTACAAAGCTTGTATGTTCCCAAAACATAGCTGGTACACAGTTAACTCTTTCTTAGGAGATTTCAATCCCCCAAAATTAGCCATATATGGGAGCTATGTTGTAGCCATGTTAGTAAATATCTCATTATATTGACTTAATATCTCATTATATTGACTTAGTTATCTCATTATATTGACTTAATATCTCATTATATTGACTTAATATCTCATTATATTGACTTAGTTATCTCATTATATTGACTTAATATCTCATTATATTGACTTAATATCTCATTATAATGACTTACTATCTCATTATATTGACTTAATATCTCATTATAATGACTTAACTATCTCATTATAATGACTTAAGACAACTACCAGCAAGTCAAAGCAATACACTAGCTGTAAGCAATCTTGATTTTGGATTTTGATTTTAAACATGTTTGATATCTTCTGATAAGAACTGGGTGTGTCCTTGGTAGAAACAAGTCAATTAGTGCACAGTGGGTCTATACTTGTAGGTTTCAGTAAAAAGTCTGGAGGCTGAAGCAGGTGGACTAGTTATTATTGGGTTGCAGTTCGATAAGTGTGGTTTCTCACAACTGTGAAGCGGCAGTCAGTCTGTTGTGGGGGGGGGAGGGGTTGGTGGTTAACAGGTGGTTTGAGTTCATGGCGGTCATGTGAGCTCTGCGTTGCTGTCCAACACGTTCTTCCTAGCTGTGCCATGCAGCTGTTTTTGACACCTTACCACAGGTGACCTCTGTCCCACTTGTCCCAATACCAACTCTAAGCTATTCAACTATTATTATGTGTTAAGTATTGACTGTCCTTGTTTGCCACATATGCATACTGATCACAAGAAAACTTCTGTGAAATCTGCAAAACGTTGCTCTGGGGGACAAAACGTGCAACTCTGTTAATTGCATTTGAGAAACAGAACAGTTTGCAACGACAGTTCTATACATTGAAAGATTAGGCCATGGCCACACTAACACATGTCTGCAAAGTGGAAGTCTGAGATATCTTAAGATAAGCAGTGATAGATCAAATAAAAGATCATCTCTACAGCCTGAGGGTTTTTATGCTGAGTATGGAGAATGATCTAATGTAACAGGAATCAGTCTTCCTCTGAGTTTTGTTTACTCTGCATCTAAACTTCTCCTCCAAATGATTGTCTTGGTCTTACTATAAAATAAATATAACCCTTAATACTTGATATCAAATAAAAATAGTCCAAGGTATCCCCTTTTACATCTCAGACTTTTAACATTATTTTTACATCAATAATAATATTTCTTTATATAACCTGGACCAAATGATTTCCGATTTGATCAATGCTCTCCTGATTCTAGTAGTGCATGCAGATTTATATTTGCTTTCTTGAACTAGAGGGTAAACTATTTATAAAACCATATGCTGATATTTGACATCAGATCTAAGCCCGCGTCTTGTCTTTGTCAGTTGATTCCCTGAGTGAAGGACTAACCTTGACTCATTCCTTACAAAGGAGCAGGAAAAACAGACCTATTGATTGTCAGTGTTGTCATGCTGTCACAGCTGAACAATGTGGATTCACCTCCAGTGAATAGTCTGTGTGTGCCTGAGCTCGTGTGTGTGCAGCCATGAAAGACAGTAGTGCTAAGCTGCTTAGCTGCAGTGAGGTGTTTGGCTGGTGGTGCACTGGCCTGGTTGTGGACCAATGAATCTTCTGCTAGGCAAGGGTCGTCAGTGTGTTTTTGTTGTAGTCCACAGACTGAGAATGATTGGATTATAACATGGCATTTTGATAGGCAGAACCGTCCTGCAGCTATTAATAATACATCTAGAGATTCATTGGCCATTGAGGAGGCAATATTGTCACACACGGCTCACATACTGTACATATACTGTACACTCCACTCCCCTCACAAAACGAATCTTCTGTGAAGACTCAGGTCAGAGCACACAGATCTGCAGAAGCTTACAGTAGTTTTCTGCGTACTGAATTGGGAAATGGTGTAAGAGCTTCCTATGTTCTCTGGTATATATATATCATAGAAAATGGCTGTCCGGCCAGTGTTTCCCCTACCATTGTCTTGGCGGGGCGCTGCGCCCTGCCAACGGAGCCCCGCGCCCTGCCTGAAATTCAAGGTGTTTTTATTTATCTATTTATTTATTTTTTATTTAAATGTTTTGTTTTT
>NW_011350231.1:0-3304 GCF_000735185.1 Notothenia coriiceps
CTTTGTAAAATGATATCAGACTGGTAATTGACACAGTCATGACTTCTAGTGAAATTCAGTGTGGCTCAAATGAAAAGCTTTGTTAAAATATGCAAGTGCGCGAAAGTCAGTTGAAACGATCTTAAGTTGGCGTGACGTTGAAGTCGTGCGACCCTGCTGCTGTACTGGCTTGTAGTTCGTTTATAGCATAACGTTAGCATTTTGCTTCTGCCGACTAGATTTATTATTCAAAAATTATAAAAGTAGGGTTGACATGTGGATATTATCCGGCTGAACAAAACGTGATCCATCTCTTAAATATGTGTCAACCACAGATCTTATTTCGAGCTATTTTCCAAAATCCTATGGAGAAATTGCATTGCGTTTTAGACGAAGGAACCGGAAGGAGTTTACTTCCGGGTTTAAGGACGCGTCACTGCAGCATTATGAATTTGTTTACATGCTGACCGGAACCCCGAGGCATTACCAACAGATCAACGCACAATCAACCCATACAGGACATCTCTTTCTCCATATTAAGTGTTAGAGACAGACATTATAATTGACTATTCTTGTCTGTCACATACTGTTTTGTCTGTCACATAAGTGACGCAACTGATGCGGTATTGTGCTAAGGGGAAATATATTTTGACCGGACGCTTTGACCGGAGAGATTTAGATTTGCCGGTATTCAGCATATTTTACCGGTCGTAGTCTGGTAATTACCGGCTAACGGGAACTCTGATGCATACACAGCACACACACAGTAGGCCTATATGTTTTCACGCAGACAAGATAAAACATGCAGATTTGTGACTAAAACGCCAAATTACGAATTGTCAATGAAACATAACCATCCTTTAACACCAACATGGTGGCAGCAGTGGTACATTTGGATGCCTCTCAGATGGAGACGCTCTCAGCCAGTTGTCTTGTGTCTGACGGGGAAGTCTGAGACATTGAGTCTGGCTCTCAGTGGAGGACCAGCTCAGTAGCGGGAAACTTGATGATTAGTTTGGCCTGATCAGCTGCTCACATCTCTTCCTGTGTTTCAGCTAGAACCTGAAAAGAGACTTTTTATTTGATAAATCAGGGCTCAACTCACAGATGAGTGAAACTACAGGAGGAGCATAGAGCAGGTTTTTAAAGTGCTGATTGCAGCGTAAGAGTTCCTTTATGCCAGAATTAGACACACACTCATTAATGTTCCTGTAATATTCCTATGAAGTGGGTCTGGGGTATTCATTAATACATGTAGCCCATTTATGGTATATTTACATTTGTTATGATGTCAGTTTGTATTTCCATTTATAGTATTCGCATGATCCTTTCATATTCTGGCTGTGATTATTACAAATATTTTTCCCCAGTGGCTCGAGATATTCAGCAAACATCCTGATTTGAAAGGAATGTTGAAGTCCATTAAAAGCGCTATATTGAACTTTATAGTGTCTGTATACATCCGTTTGTCCAGGCTTATAGGTTTTATATTGGATAAAGCAGTACGGTTAGAAAGCTTTGATAAAGTTTACCCTCATATGATCTATGATCTAAACAGCCTTTCCCCCCTCAGGTCAAACTGGTAACTTACAGGACATTTTCATGCAGTGTGTACACATAGGTTATATGTAGCTTCAGGAGGGAGCACCTGCTGAGCCTAATTGCTGCGGTAGGGGGTCTGTGTGTGTGTGTGTGTGTGTGTGTGTGGGGGGGGGGGGTTACAGCGGTGTTCCACAGGGTACCGCCCTCAGCCCTGTGGGGTCCCGGCCAATAGCAATTAGCCCGCCAACAAGAGCCCTAATTAGCCCTCTTGATTGGCTCGGAGACAGCAGCACAACAGCACCAGCAGCCAACACACAGAGAGGACCAAGGTGACTCCTCCAGAATGCACTGCTTTAATGCCAGCTGTACTGTAATTAGTAAACAAGCATAGCTGTCTGTAATTGGTAAACAAGTAGTCGGGTTTGTTTGCGGTGTCATTATGAACCTGCTGGTATGTAAAGTATTTCTGTAAAAGGCTCATATGATTGAGTCTGTGTTGCTCTCTTTTCTTTCTGCTTGGTAGCATTGTCAGATCACTCAGTATTAATACATCATCCGGCTGACAGTCTGCTCTGCAATACATGCTGAGAGGGACTGAGGGGAGTCAGAAACAAGAGATGAGTTAATGGAGAAGGGTGAAAGAAGTGTGAGAGGCAGGAGTGAGATGTAGCGTGAGAATCACATTATTTAATCATAGAAACACCTGCTGGCTGCTGCTGTGATAGAAATAACAATCATTCCTTTATTTCTATACACTGAATGTATTTGTTCTTGTGTTTCTTTCACAGTCTAAATGTAAAGCTATCCCATGATGCAAAATGTGTCCCCAGCACCTGCAGTGACAATGATGGCCACCCAGAGCGTTCCTCCACCATCGTACCAGGAGAGCCAACAGGTCAGAGCTTTATCAGACTCTACATCAATGCTTGAATACCAACTCAATCTCGAGAGTAAAGAAATGTGAAAGGCCCAAAAAGCTATTCCTCAGGTTCATTCATTGTTTAGATTTTTGTATTTGTGTAATCTGTGCTCTGTTCATATTGTGCGCCAATCAGATTAATCAATTTATGAATTTTATCTTGGGACAATTCAAACGTAGGCTGATTAGCATTCAGTGTTTAAACCTTATAAATAATTACCTATTTAGTCATATATTCATATATTTGTTAATGCTACATGCATTACCTTAAATTAGTTACATTTCTTCATAATCAGTATAGCATAAAATATCGCCCAATGTTTCATAGGACCGGTAGATACTTTTTATTTTATTAAATTATTATTATTATTCATTTTTTGTATCATTCTTTTCATTCTGACATCAAAACAAATACAACTCATAGTTTTCCCTTTGGGTTCTGTTAACACCCACTTTTTTCACATGAACTAATGATTCATGTGTTGAAATATTGTTTATAAATAAAATACCAATAACAGAAATCCAAATAGATTACTCATTTTTTAGGTTTGGTGCTGTGTAAAACCATTGTTAACTCACAGAGCAAATGAACATCCATTGTATGTAACCTTGTTCTACAGCTCAGGTCTCACAGATCCCAAGTGTAAGTCTCTATAGGAATATATATAACAATGATTTTTCATGAGGTTGAATTATATTTAATAATTAAGACATAAGTGATACATACTGTATGTCAAACTGTGAGAATAAGAGGTCGGGCCCCAGCGTGCAGTGTTAAATACACATATGATGCCCCCCACAGGTCAGTGAGCTGAATGTAGTGTACCTGTGGCAGGATGAGGCTGTGATGAGCCCCCCCCCCCC
>NW_011350231.1:3311-8366 GCF_000735185.1 Notothenia coriiceps
CCTCGTCCACACCACCTCTGTCTGGTCGCCCAGAGGATTAGTGCAAAGGGAGAGCTCCGAGTTGCAGTCTGTGCGCTCGGTAAATGCAAATGAGAGCTAGTTAAGTGTGAAGAAGCTAATTTATTTCCCATTTGGTGCTGGGATTAAGACTTGAAGCTTCCTCCCACCCCACCCGACTCAAAAAAAGAAATGCGTGGGGGTTGTAAGACTCATTTCCTCAGAGAGAACAAATGAGAGACAAAAGTGGGATGGAAAAGGATAAAGAAGACAACGGATGGTGTTCGTGAAGCATGTCCCTCCACCCCCCCCCCCACAGCACAAATAACACCAACAGACACTCTGATGGTTCTGTGCTTCTTCAGACCAAACGTGGCTTCAGCTGTGGCCAGTTGTGAACACACATGCTAAGTTGCTAACAACTAATTGAATATTTATAATTGAATAACAATATATTGAATGTATATATTACCTAAGATTGATCAATTATTAAATCTATTCTATCTGGGCTATTTTGCTTACCGGCTTCATTACAAGCTACATTACTGACAATGATTCATTACAGCTACATCCTCATTGGTAGTCCGTCGGCATAGGATGCATGGTGCACCTTATAGTTTATGAAAATTGATTAAAATATGACTCAAACCCAACAAGCAGCTGCATTTCTTTCTAGATGATTCATATTGACAGGAATACATAAATAGATACATTAATTGACGTTCGTTCTTGATTACTTTCTTTAAATGTATGTTTCCATTTCGTTCTATATTGGTTCAGACTTAAATATCTCACAGATTATAGATGGCTCGCCAAGAAAGATGCTCTGATATCCTAACCTTTAGTATTCAAACAAGTTGCAAACGAATGATCCCCCTCAGGCTCCATTGTACTTTTGTTAAGTGTTAAGTAACAAATGAATGCATGTTAACTTAAGATGAGGGACATGGTAAATGATAAACCTGAGAAATGATAACAGGCCAGCTGTGTCATGGCCATGGATTTATAAAGAGAACTTGATACAGCGTTGGAGGTGAGGTCCGGTTCATTCCGGCAGGCGGTACCACAGCATCAGGACTAAAACCACCAGACTCAGGGACAGTTTCATCCCACTGGTCATAAGACTGTTAAACACCTGAACTTTGAAACAACATCCATAACATTCATCTGGCTGCTACTTAGAAAGTATGCATCTAATATATCATATTCCAATAACCTGTGGACTCTTATTGCACTATTTCACTATTTCACTTTTTACTATTTTTCTTTTTCTATTTACTATTTACTTGCACTATTTTTTTCAGCTTTATTGTGTTGCACTGTTTGAGGAGCCTGTGACCTAAGATTTTCATTGTCATAACTACACTGTAGCTATGTCCGTATACTAAAAGCCTTGAACCTTGAATGTTGGTGCTTTTTAACATTTTCCTTTGCCCTAATCATCTCAGGGCTGTTGAAGTTTTTCCGTACTGTGAAGTTAATAAAAATTAAAAAAAGAAGTAAAATACAATAGTCTGATTTACACAGTTGTCTCTTTTCAAATTAACATCAGTGTGAAAAAGTATTTTTGGGCCCAAATGAGTTCATGTGACTGACACGAATGTGTGGGGCTTGGTAACTGTATGCATGTTAGCATGTTAATGTTAGCATTTAGCTCAATCCACTGAAGTGTCTACTTACAGCCTCGTGACCAGTATGGGGCTAATTATTTTTCTTACGTACTGAGGACTGAAGCAAACATCATTTCACCCTCCTCAGTTTAAACTCTTAATCTAAAGACCAATATGAAAACAATATGAGCAGTGAAAAAAAGTTGAAGGGTTAAATCATTTTTGGTGTGGTTTTCTGTGTCCTCAGATGACAGGCACCACTCAGCAGAACACCAAGACCCCACAGGTCCACATCCCAGCAGCCTCTGCAGCAGGAAACACCTCCGTCAGCGTGACCCTCGACCCCCAGGCCCAGCTGGAGTCTGACAAGAGGGCCGTCTACAGGTCGGTGCAATCTCCCATGAGGGCTTCATGTGTTTATTGGTCTGTTAGGGGTGAACAATGGAACCATGAAACAAAATGTTGTCTTGCAACTGGTAATCCCTTTACCTTTTGAAAAATAATTGTGACTAGTTGTCTAGTTTGGTAATGCACCATTGTGCCCTCAAGTTTTCCTTCACTTTTTAATTTGAAATATTATATTTCCTATTTATCCCCACGTTGGCTTTGGCAAATTGTCCCAAATTGACTTAATGTGCTTCTTGGCCACAAAAACAAGTGTTGCTATATTATGTTGCATCTAACTAACCATGACTTAAAAGCTTCTGGAAATCAGACTTGAAGGGTGCCTGTTTAAATGTTCTCTTAGTGTTGTTCATAAAGCAAAGAACACCTTCAGTAAATGCTTTCACTCATCAGAGGAGAGCAGGAGCACCCTCATTTCCTGTACTTTGAATGTATTACATTTCTCTGAGTCACAACCTGTGCAGTGTATTCTGGGATAGGGATTACCACTCTGTTAGGGTGAGCAAATGAATGGATGCTTGGATGAATAACTTCCAGTCATATTGTCAGCTACAGATATAAACATACAAAATGAACAGTTATTTCAATTTTCACATTGCATTACACGTAATATCATTTGCCGATGGACTTCTTATCCAAAGTGACTTACATACATTCAATACTGTGGGCAATCCCCACAGGAACAATTTGGGGTGAAGTGTCTTGTCCAGGGACACAGCGGAATGTTTGACTGCAGCAGGATTCGAACCAGTGTCCCCCGTGATCCGAAGATCAGCACACTACCCACTGAGCCACAACCTCCCTTTCACCCCCCTGTTTATTGAAGGCAGTGTGGAATTTCATGCAGTATCAGTGCCTTTAAGTACTTTCAGAACAATGTGTAGCATGCTCTGATTAAAAGCATGGGGAAATGTTCCCTGATTATTTTCAAACTGTGTAGATAAGCCTTTTGTGTTTTTTGTCTTTTGTCACCCTTATTTTAGGATGTTTACAGATCGCCCTACAGACATTGGTTCCAAATTATATTTGTACTACCCATGTAGAAGCCCTTGAAGGCACCACCTTCTGAGGTGTAGAAAATAAGCAAGAAAATCACTGCTGGGTGAAACCAAACACTCTAGTAAAAAACACCTCACTCCTCTCTCAGCGTATCACTAGAATATTGATGCATCCTTATAATGAGCTTGTATTATCTATTTATGAAGTAAATTATTCAAAATACAGACATTTTTAATCGAGCCGGTGTAGGAAGCAAATCAACAGCTTACTACATTTGTTGAGTGGAAAGAGACACGAGTTGTCCTGCTGCAGCCGTCCCGTAGTGATGACACCACAGACTATGGTGGGTGTGTCTCTACTCCTCTGGCCCCCCCGCAGGTCTCTACCACTGCTGTGTGAGGAGGGGCAGGCCCCCTTGCTCAGGCCCCCCCGCTCAGGCCTGAGGCGAGCTGCCGTAAAGTCCCATCGGCTCCTCTGAGATCCATGCCGCCTTTGATGTGAGCAGCCATGTCTGCAGCAGCTCCGGAGTGTGTGTGTGTGTGTGTGTGTGTGTGTGTGTGTGTGTGTGTGTGTGTGTGTGTGTGTGTGTGTGTGTGTGTGTGTGTGCGCGTGTGCGTGTGTGCATGGAGTGCCTGTATGCGGATCTGTGCTGTGCATCCTCTCATTGGTGTGTTAATGAATGTAAAACTGTTTAAACATGCACAGTAGAAGAGGACTGTATGGTGTGCGGTGGAAGAATTGAGCTTCAACACACAGGAGGACAACACACACACATGTACAGCATGAGATGAGAAGAAAGGCCTCACCCTCATGTGTCAGTCAGTCCGGACAGGGTTAGCTCAGCTTCGGAATCAGAATACCTTTGTTAGCTTAGCATCAACACTTGAAGCAAACAGCTAGCCATGAGTATAATGAAAATACCATCTAAAGATGACTCTTTAGATGATATCATAAATGTTAAATCTAAATCATTTGTCTAACCAAAACACAAACAAAAATAACAATTGATGTCAGGCAAATGTCTGCCCTCCAGCATCTCATCTTTGTTACGGATCGACTGTAGATAATATCACCAATAGTGATTTTGTATATACCGATACACATTACATTGTATTATCTTTTTATAACTTTTTCAATATCATTGTCAACATGACCGAAAGAACGAGATCGCGGGTACAAGCGGCCGAGATGGGTTTTCTCCGCAGGGTGGCTGGTGTCTCCCTTAGGGATAAGGTGAGAAGTTCGGTCATCAGGGAGGGACTCGGAGTTGAGCCGCTCCTCCTTCGCGTCGAAAGGAGCCAGTTGAGGTGGTTCGGGCACCTAGTTAGGATGCCACCTGGGCGCCTCCCTAGGGAGGTGTTCCAGGCACGTCCAGCTGGGAAGAGACCAAGGGGTAGACCTAGAACCAGATGGAGGGATTATATCTCTTCGCTGGCCTGGGAGCGCCTTGGGATCCCCCAGTCAGAGCTGGTTGAGACAGTGTGTGTCTGTGTACAGATAGTTTGTGTCTCGGGACATACTGCTGCGAACTTGCTACCCACAGCGCGACCCGGACCCTCTGTATGTAGAAGCGGAGAAGAAGGGATGGTGGAGGATTTGGGGGGATGGTTGTCACATAATAATATCTTCAAAGACTCATGCTCATTTTACTTTTCTATGTTTAGAGAGTGTTATGCTTTAGTGTATGATCTGTTCAATTAGCGACTCTGGAAGCCTGATGGAGTGATGTATGTCATAAATATCACTTTACACCTTATTTTACCGTATTGCTTTTTCGGTTTGTCTAATAGAGTAATTAAAGAGTAACAGAATAGTTTAGTCTGGAAAATGGAGAGAGGTTTATAAAAACCAGCATACAGAATAACGTAACATATAGTAACTATAACGGGCAGCAGTTTGAGACTGAATTCAAGCTCCTATGTTATGTTTGACTTCGGATTATATCCAACAATGATGTGTACATTTGACAATCAGTCGACCCACATACTGTGATTGGCCGAGGTTATTATTATTTTTCTGAATAACCTCACCAGGACCCCTGGTC
>NW_011350231.1:8411-14593 GCF_000735185.1 Notothenia coriiceps
AGGAAAACAAGCACAAACTTTATATTTTACGTCGTGTCTGTCTGTCTGTCTGCCTGTCTGTCTGTCTCTCTGTCTGTCTGTCTCTCTGTCTGTCTGTCTGTCTGTCTGTCTCTCTGTCTGTCTGTGTGTCTGTCGTTGTGTCTGTGTGTCTGTCTGTCTGTCTCTCTCTCTGTCTGTCTGTCTGTCTGTCTGTCTCTCTGTCTGTCTGTCTGTCTGTGTCTGTGTGTCTGTCTGTCTGTCTCTCTGTCTGTCTGTCTGTCTGTCTCTCTCTCTGTCTGTCTGTCTGTCTGTCTGTCTGTCTGTCTGTCTGTCTGTCTGTCTGTCTGTCTGTCTGTCTGTCTGTCTGTCTGTCTGTCTGTCTGTCTCTCTGTCTGTCTGTGTGTCTGTCTTTGTGTCTGTGTGTCTGTCTGTCTGTCTCTCTGTCTGTCTGTCTGTCTCTCTGTCTGTCTGTCTGTCTCTCTGTCTGTCGCTCTGTCTCTCTATCTGTGTGTCTGTTTGTCTGTCTCTCTGTCTGTCTGTCTGTCTGTCTGTCTGTCTGTCTGTCTGTCTGTCTGTCTGTCTCTCTCTCTGTCTGTCTGTCTCTCTGTCTTTCTGTCTGTCTGTCTCTCTGTCTGTCTGTCTGTCTGTCTGTCTGTCTGTCTGTCTCTAAATGCTCCCAATGCCCAATTACCCTGTCATTATCTCTTGATCATCCCGACCGAACAGCAACTGGTCGCACAATGACAAAGAGAGGCGAATAGAAATCAGTTGCATGGTTCTGACAGTATTTGTGGAGACCATGTTTTCCCAGTGGGTAGTGGCATGTTGAATGCTCCCCTGGTGATTGTGGTAATTCAGAGCAATATGGTAATAGGGGTGCTGATGGCTATTCTCCTCACACCAGAGACTGTTTGTGTCCTTTCATGAGCTGTTGTCGGCTGAATTACATTGAAGCTTTAATTGGTTATTTTAGATCGCGGGCATCACAGCTGATACATTATAAAAATCAGCTCAGTGATCATTGATTATCGCTTTTTTCAGAGCATGCATCATAAATTAGTGCATGATTGGCTCATGCTGTTTTATTTATGTAAGCTAAATACAATTAGCAAGGCGCAATTGCTCTTAAAGGCACAATCTGTGCTGTCTGCTATCCCTGACACAACAAGAGATCTTCTCAACTGAACAATTTTTTGTTGTATCTAAAATAAAATATTATGAATAAATTAAACAAAATAACATATATATATATATATGAGTGTGTCTTTCTAAGCCTAACCCTAACTCTTACCTTCAGTTAAGATTAGCTTGGATCCAACTTTGCCTGAACTTAGATCTTTACCTGTAATCAAGTTTCTGGCAAAAGTAGCCATGAACATCCACAAATTGGTGATATCAAAAATATCTGTCGTGTTGCAGAGACAACCAGTGATATGGTTAACCACTGGTTCATCATAATCTTATCCAATTAGATGATAGGACAAATCTGCAAAGTCAACTGAAGCCACTCCTCATTAAAGTCCCTCCCTATGGTTCATCATCTCTAGTGGTCACCTAGACAGGTCAAGCCAGAGTGACAGTAGTGGATGTATCTACCGTAGCTCTAAAGACGTGTGTTTTTTTTAATTGGGATTCCTCCAAACTCCACTCATTTACAACATTATATTACATTTAGCTGACGCTTTTATCCAAAGCGACTTACAATAAATGCATTCGACCAAGAAGATACAAACTTGAAGAAAACAGATGATTCTGTTTTCTTCAAGTTTGTATCTTCTTGGTCGAATGCATTTATTGTAAGTCGCTTTGGATAAAAGCGTCAGCTAAATGTAATATAATGTTGTAAATGAGNATAGCAATTTGCTTCCTCGTCTGCTCCTTTCGGACACTTATTATTATTATATGATTATGATTTTGGTTGATATATATAAATATTATTATGAATATTTGATATAATCTGTATCTAACAATACGGTTATTTCTGTTTTCACATTTATTATTTTGTATTGTTTTAGTTTTTCTTAAATTGCTTCGAAAAATTAAAAATGAAAAACAATTTGAGGTGATAACTTAATTCGCCAAATTAAAAGTACGACTGAGCTCCAACTGCAAAGGCAATGATCACTTGTGTGCTTAGCTTCTAACAAATGCCAATGCTTTAAGTTGAGAAAAGAAAACATTATGTTGGCCTGTTGTCTGCTCTAAACTATACCTGTATCCTTCTTGAAGCTCTGCGAGCGGTTTCTACTGTAACAGTTGTGAAAATCTCGAGCGATTCACGTACACAGATGCTGTAAAAAATAAGCCTCTAAGATATATTGACCCACACCACAACTAAATAAATGTTTCTGTAATCTGCGTAACTGGGACGTAAATCTATATAACGCACATTAAGTATAGTAATCTGTTTTAATGTGGGTTGTCCAGCTTGTGATAACAAAACGCTGCACATGAGGTCAGTATAAACGTATTGTTGATGTCTCGTGATTATCCCTCATAAAAAGCTTTCAGATCCCTGCAAGTTGGCTGATATTCGCTTGTGTTTCTTTGCTGCAAGCAGCCCCTTTAACTTTGCCATTCATTGATTGTTTCAAAATAAAGCCACAATTCAGCTGAAACGCGCTTGTTATATTCCAAGACTGTAATATTACTTGCATTAATCCTTTACGCACAAACAGCATATTGGGAGCTTATTAACGCACACCATCTGACATGCAAAGTAGCAAATCCAACACTCCAAACAGCCTGCATTCTTCCCTTGCTGTTCTGAGATCTGCCACTGCTAAAGCAGCCTCGACTCTCTTGTCATCATCCTTTGGACCGTGGCTGGCTGCATTTCGCACGTTGACCCTCAGATCCTCCTCTCTTGGATTTTCAAGCCTGCATTTCCCTCCTCACCTCATACCTCAAAGACCGCACCTATTGTTATGCTATCACAGATGGGCAAGATGTTAAGTACGATCATGAGTACCTAGATGCAAAAAAGATATCATCATCAGGTTCATCCGAGGCGAGCTCAATTGATTGGGCGACTTGTCATCAGTCGGAGTACACGCAACTCCGCCCTGCCTCTCACCTAGAACACTAATGTTCTACCAAACAGACAGAAACAGCAGCATATGACGATGACCAGACACGCGTAATTGTGCGCTACTGCCACACAGAAAGGAGCCGTTTTCAGATGCCATTGTAAGCACAGCATGTCATCCTAGCGCATGACATCATATCACTAGCTTATAGCTCTCTCTCGCACCTCAAGCTCAAACCTTGAGAGCGAGACTGCTCGCTCCGGGAAAAGAGGTCGCACCATGAGACCCTTTTCACAATCTAAATTCTCGGTCACCACGTCTGTTGCCCAGTCTCCACGATGCACATGAGACCTCTCCTTCGTGTAGTCACTGTGAGAAAACTCTCAAACGCTTCACTGCACAACATCGCTGCAACAACCCGCTGCTGCAGATACATTTTACAACCATCAGTAGATACGTCCAGCTGACCCAGAAGAGCGCAGTGTCTGTCAGGCTCTTGCTCTCACGCCTAAACTACTGCAACTCCCTCCTGGCTGGTCTACCTGCATGTGCCATCCGACCTCTGCAGCTCATCCAGAATGCAGCGGCTCGTCTGGTCTTCAACCTTCCTAAATTCTCCCACACCACGCCGCTCCTCCGCTCCCTTCACTGGCTTCCGGTAACTGCTAGAATCCACTTCAAGACATTGGTACTTGCGTACCATGCTGCGAATGGATCTGGCCCTTCCTACATCCAGGACATGGTTAAACCGTACACCCCAGCACGTGCACTCCGCTCTGCATCAGCCAAACAGCTCGCTGCACCCGCACTGCGAGGGGGACCCAAGTTCCCATCAGCAAAAACACGTGGGTTTGCTATCCTGGCTCCAAAATGGTGGAATGAGCTCCCCATTGAAATCAGGACAGCAGAAAGCTTGCACATCTTCCGGCGCAGACTGAAAACTCATCTCTTTAGACTCCACTTCGAGCGATAGAATTACTAACAAAGCACTTGTATACTAATAAAGGACTGGCTTATCTAAAGACAGTTGAGTAGCACTTGAAATGTTTGGCTCTATGAAACCTGATGTAATTATATGATTCTGTTTTCTTCAAGTTTGTATCTTCTTGGTCGAATGCACTTATTGTAAGTCGCTTTGGATAAAAGCGTCAGCTAAATGAAATGTAATGTAATGTAATCAATCCTTCCTGCAGAGCTGGAGTGAGAATGAATGCATTTTCTAATTGATATATTAGTGCTAACAGAGTTCAAGAAAAGCAGGGTATGGTGAGGTTATTCAGAAAAATAATAATAACTTGGACATACAGAAGGGTCTGACTTTGAAATGTAAATCATTGGAAATCCAGTCAAAATAAATAGGAGCTTAATTCAGTTAAACTGCTGCCGTTATGTTACTTATGTTACGTTATTTTATTTTTTTTAAACTTCTCCATTTAAGACTAAACTATTTGTTATTTGTTAATTACTACACATTAGAAAGAAAAAGCAATACGGTAAAAATAAGGGTGTAAAAAGTGATATTATACATATCACATATTAGCTCCAGTGCTTGAACGAATAACACTAAAAGTAAATTAAAATAGAAAAGTAAAATTGAGCATGATATTGAAAATAATGTTGACAATCCATCCATCCATCCATCTTCTCCCGCTTATCCGTGGTCGGGTCGCGGAGGTAGCAGTTCCAGCAGAGAGCCCCAAACTTTCTTTTCCCTGGCCACATCAACCAGCTCTGACTGGGGGATCCCAAGGCGCTCCCAGGCCAGCGAAGAGATATAATCCCTCCATCTGGTTCTAGGTCTACCCCTTGGTCTCTTCCCAGCTGGACGTGCCTGGAACACCTCCCTAGGGAGGCGCCCAGGTGGCATCCTAACTAGGTGCCCGAACCACCTCAACTGGCTCCTTTCGACGCGAAGGAGGAGCGGCTCAACTCCGAGTCCCTCCCTGATGACCGAACTTCTCACCTTATCCCTAAGGGAGACACCAGCCACCCTGCGGAGAAAACCCATCTCGGCCGCTTGTACCCGCGATCTCGTTCTTTCGGTCATGTTGACACCAATGATATCTGAAGAAAGTTATAAAAAGGATATCCAATGTAATGTGGTATCGGTATCATTACAAATGCACTATTGGTGATATATCTTACAGTCGATCCGTAACAAAGACATGAGATGCGGAGGGCAGACATTTGCCTGAGCAGTCAATTGTTTTTTTGTTATAGATTTTGGGTTAGACAAATGATTTAGATTTAACCATTATGACTATGCATCTAAAGGATCATCTTTAGCATGGTATTTTCATTATTAGCTCGATGCTAGCTGTTTGGCTTCTCAGTGTGATGCTAAGCTACACAAAGGTATTCTGATGTTTCCGAAGCTGAGCTGAACCCTGTCCGGACTGACGCTGACACGCGCTCTCGAGGGTGACGGGGCCCTTTCTTCTCATCTCGAGTGCTGTACATGTGTGTGTTTGTCCGCTTCCGTGTGTTCGAAGCGCTCAACGTTCTTCCCACGCGCCACCATACAGTCCTCTGTCTACTGTGCATGTGTTAAACATCTTTACATTCATTAACACGACCGAATGGAGGATGCGACAGCACAGATCCGCATACAGGCACTCCGCTATGACAGCCACGCACTGACGCGCACACACACGCCACACACACACACACCACACACACACACACACACCACAGCGACACCACACACACACACAACACAGCACACACTTCCCGGAGCTGCTGCAGACATTGGCTGCTCACATCACAAGGCCCGCGGGATCGCTTTCAGAGGAAGCCGATGGGACTTTACGGCAGCTCGCCTCACGGCGCTGGCTGAGCGTTGTGCCGCGGGGGTCGCCCTGAAGCGATAAGGGTGGCCTGCCCCTCTCTTCACGCACTTGATCACCACAGTGATACGAAGAGCCTGCAGGTGTTCAGGGCCAGAGGTCACATAGCGATGTGATGACACCCACATAGTCTGTCGGTGTCACTCACTTACGGGCCGGACTGCAGCAGGACAACTCGTGGCTATCTATTCCAGAGGTCAATCAGAATGTATGTAGCAGCTGGCTGTTGATATCTTGCTTCCGTCACTTGCCGGCTTCGATTCAAAAAATGTCTGTATTGCTTTGACATAATCTTACTTCGATAAATAGATACATACAAGCTCAATAT
>NW_011350231.1:14637-29969 GCF_000735185.1 Notothenia coriiceps
ATATATATATATATATATATATATATATATATATACACACACACACACACACACACACACACACATATATATATATATATATATACACACACACACACTGTTTACAAATAATGAACTTTGACTGCAATAGCTGATGATACCTTACAGCTTGTGTTATTACTGTATATGCAGTAAGCAGCTGTTGTAAATTAAGATGAATAAAAATGTCTACTTACCAGGTGCACATCCTGTTGTTCCACTGCTTTGAAGTGTTTTACTTCCAGGATGAATGCAGATTGCTCCAACTCAACATGCGGTCTAGCAGAGTCCAGCCGTGTGTTCAGTTTGAAACTATGCCGTTGAAACTCAATAGATATGGGTTACTCTAACTTAGTATATCCCTATAGTTGAGTGAACGCAGAAATATCTTTTCAAAATCATTACATAAGTTAATTTTTTTTGGTTCTTTTTCAGTTTGACCGACTTCTTAAAACAAGTTGAGGTAAAAAACAAAAAATGTTATGTTTATGTTATGTTGTTTTTTTAAGTGGAATCTAGTAACCCTGTGAATCGTTTTTTAGTATATTCAAAGAAAATCAGTAAGCATGCATGGTACGCAAGTACCATTGTCTTGAAGTGGATTCTAGCAGTTACTGGAAGCCAGTGAAGTGAGCGGAGGAGCGGCGTGGTGTGGGAGAATTTTGGAAGGTTGAAGACCAGACGAGCAGCTGCATTCTGGATGAGCTGCAGAAGTCGGGTGGCACATGCAGGTAGACCAGCCAGGAGGGAGTTGCAGTAGTCTAGGCGTGAGATGACGAAAGCCTGGACCAGAACCTGCGCTGTTTTCTGGGTCAGCTGGGGACGTATCCTCCTGATTTTGTAAAGCGTGTATCTGCAGCAGCGGGTTGTAGCAGCTATGTTTGCAGTGAAGGACAGTTTGTTTTCTAGGGTTACACCCAGATTCCTTGCAGTCTGAGTCGGGGAAACAACAGAGGTGCCGATGTTGTTTGTTAGGTCAAGAGTGGGACAATCTTTTCCCGGAAGGAAAAGCAGTTCAGTCTTGTCAAGGTTGAGCTTGAGGTGATGAGCAGACACCCACTGAGAGATGTATGCTAGGCAAGCAGAGATGCGTGCGACGACCTGGGTCTCTGAGCGGGGAAAGGACAGTTGCAGAATACTTGGTACATGGGGTTTGTGTTTCCCTGCCTGTTTCCATAAAATGTCTAAAATAGTGACAGTTTGTCATTGGATGGATTGCCAGGAAATGTCAGAGGATGAATGACTTGGGTCGTTGGTTTAAGTCCTGGATCGGAACGACTACGGAGTGTCATTTTAGAGACTTAATTTCTCTTTGCAATTTCTTATGTATGTGCATCAACTACCAA
Source organism: Notothenia coriiceps (assembly GCF_000735185.1). NCBI lineage: Eukaryota > Metazoa > Chordata > Actinopteri > Perciformes > Nototheniidae > Notothenia > Notothenia coriiceps. The sequence goes on from NW_011350231.1 coordinate 16,002, forward strand.
AAGAATGCCTTTATACATCAGAACAACACGGCACCATTGACTGTGGCATGTTTTTGTTGGTCAATGGCACAATCCATATCTGTCAGACTAAAACTAGCATTTACTTTTCCGGCGGGTGTAAAGTAGAGCCTTTAGTATTGTGGAAGAACAATGTGGCTCTATAGTGAAAACCGACAGTAGTCACACCGCTTTATGTGAAACGCAATGGTTCAAAAAGTCAATTCCTCCAGTGAAACAGTGATCATTCTCTCGGATGTCCGTCCATCCATCTGTCCTTCCTTCCTTCCCCTTTGCAGGCTGGTGTCTGATGGAGTTTATGGGCTTCATCAGCGGCTAGGTTGTTTAACGAGGGCAGGGGGACGACGTGGCACTAATTGCTGTGTGTGATTTATACCAGGCTGGGACCAGGCGGGAACACAGGCAGCCATGGTTCTCTGAGAGCAGCTGCTTCGCCCAATATTTACTTAACCCTCCGCTGGCGGGCCTGGCACCGGTGCCACTGACGACGGGTCTGTGGGGAGTCATTTCACTGCTGAGTGTTATGTATAGCAGCAGAGTGGGGGCCGTTTTGGGGGCTGTGCGCCGTATGGGAAGGTAGATTGGAGCAATTAGAGGGAAGTGTCTGATTGGTCTCCTGACAATTTGGCTATCCAGCAGGAATTGTTGCTAGGTGATGTAATCACAACCTCTCTTCAAAATAGTAGGATTTATTTAGATCACACATTCATGTTGTTTTAATCAAAACACATCATATATATTATTCTGAAATGGAACAATCTGCAGAATGACTACTTTTACTTTTGGTACTTATTTATATTTTGATCCCAATATTTTTACTTGAGAAACATTTGGATTGCAAGACTTTTACTTGTAACAGAGTATTCCTACACTCTGGTACTTCCACTTTTACTCAAGTACAAGATCTGAGTGCTTTTCACACCTCTGCAGAATACTACAAACAACAGAGAAATAAGGAGGTAAAATAGTGCAATAGTGCAACTATGTATGTACAGATAAATACCCACATCTGACAGAAATATATCAAACAGAATATGACTACTGTTTTATTCTGCACGGATGAACAGAAGAGTCCTTAATGGTGATTAGCCGCGCTGTGAGGGTGCTCCTATATTGAGCAGCATGATTTGTACAGCGCTCACTCTCCTGTCATGTGTTAGCAGTGAGAGACACTTCCATCCCACGCCTGTCTGCCTGGCTCATCTGGAGCGATAGTCTGACATCGTGGGGTTTTGCATCCACTACTCAATTAGTCACACCTCAAATAGATTAGCAGCAAGAGGTGGCTGCTGTGAGAGATCACTTCAAGATCCTTAATAACATGTAAATATTCACACATTGAAGAGGAAACAACACACTGGATCAGGTCCCGTCCATGAACAGTCACATGGGAGGAGTCTGATGGTGTCTCCACAGCAACATTGATTGATATTCTTCAGGTGGAGCAGCTGTCAGGCGGCCTGACCACTGCAAGCTAATGCTCTGCGGGGGTAGAGAGGGGAGAGGGGAGAGGGGGGGGGACGGCGACAAAGGAAGAGATAGAGATGTGAGGAATGGGAAATAGAAAGAGATGTATAGTGACTTTGAGCCTTTGTAGGGGAAGGTGGAGAATGTGATCCCATGGAAGAGGAGTGTGTCTCCATTCTCCGTGTCGAAGGCTGGTGATTGTCAGCTGATATGAAGTACATTGATTCAAGTACTCTGCTGTATTACAATGTTAAGGTACTTGTACGTGAGTATTCATATTTAATGCTACATTATCATTTGACTTCACTACATTTTGGAAGTCAATGTTGTGCTCACTACATGTATGGAACTTCACAGATTCCCATTATTAGCCGTAATGACTCCTTCACGTTTATGCAATTATAACATTCCAGCAGATCTTCATAAATATGAAAACTGCAGATTCTTCATTCATCCGACCAATGTGGATGCAGGTACACAATTTGGACTCTTACTGAAATGTGTCTGTTGTTGTTGTTTCATTTGTTTTTAATGCTCTTTGAAGTACCCATCACTTCATAAAATAGTGAAATGAAGCTTCACCTCAGCAGCTACATACTATTTATGCCTGCATTCAAATGCGTCAAAGAAATGAAGCTACTTTGTAAGAGATGTGTTTTGATGTAGATGGAATGTGTTGATGATGTATAGTTGTTTGTGTTTTCATAAATGGAATAATGCAGGAGGGTATTTGACTGCCTCTGCATTGGAAGTGTTTCACGGAGCAGACTGGAGGACATGTGGAGATGCAGTTGGTGTAGCTCGGGGCCATGATCACAGGCGACTCATTAGAGAGCCGTCTCTTCACGTCCTTCTTCATAATCACTCTAATGTGCTCTGCCGGCCTTTCATTTATAGACTTTCATACCCACAGCATGTCAGGGCGCTTCCAGCCTGTCAGGATTTCTTTTTCAATTCCACTTTCATTAGTAAGTCAAATAACAGAGTAATCCATGAATAGATGTGTACTGTCAGTTTAATAAAGAGAAAAGGGAGATGAGTTTTATTAACATGTGAATGAAATTGTTTTTAATTTACATGTAATACTATCTCTCTATCTTCACGTCTATGTCCAAGAGTCTACGCAGGTTCCTGGTTCTGGTTTGCTATTGCTTTTAAGGGATAACTCAGACGCTTTGAATGGTAGCTCCAGCTTCCTGTTTGAGTTCAGCACCATGGAGAGCTCCTGAAAATGCAGACTGACAGAAAAACCTTTTCAGTTTGAACCATTAGTTATTATGTGTTTTATTATATTCTTGGAGCAATATGACCTAAGTAGTAGCTCATTTTACATCAACATGTATTTTTTTTTCTAGCTCAATGATCCAAAAGTGATATACATATCCATTTAGGTCAAGTATTTTTCTCTACCTTTTTTATTGCTGAAGTGTTTCATGAAAATGCGAGCTAGATTGTACAAAACAATTGCAATTTGTATATGCTTATTTAGGTTTTCCAAGACAAACTAAATTGCATTTAGTTTGTTTTAGATATTCATATTTTATTATGTACCTTTAGATCTGATACTTTTACATTTGAAATATGCATATGGTAGTTTCCTCAGATGAGATTCTGGTGCAGTCCTTCAGAGTTTCCTGAAGACAATCAAAGAGTGCATTGTGACATCTGCACTATATTTAAACAATCACTTGTTTTTGCTACAAACCTGGCAACATTTAAAACTGACGCCACCCTGTGCCTTGTCACTGGTCATTCAAATGTCCCCAACATCTTCAGACATCCAGTCATTATCTGCAAACTCGTTCCCTTTACAGAATACAGAATACCAAAAAGGAGGTTGTTCTTCGTGGTGGGGGTCAAAGTATATTTCAGTGCACACAGACCTCGTCAACTTCCTCCCACACTCTTCCTCTCCACCTTCATCTTTCTCCCTCCATCCCTCCCCTGCTCAGTGTGGCTCCTGAATATTTAATAAGCCTGAATTACTGAGACCCTCAACCGTAATGACGGGGAAATCAGACAATTAAATCAGAAGGGCTCCGGCTTTAAGTCTCACCTCCCCCAGAGGAGCCAGAGATTATTTAAAGTGGCACACTGTTTGATTATCTAATCCTCCTCTTGCCCCCTCCGCTTTACTCGCACAGCGCCATCGCCTGCTCCACTTGCCACCGCAAATTACCATGAAACACCGATGAGCACTGTATTTAAGTCCTTTTCCATAAGCGGGAGCCTGGCTCCGTGAAGTCTCGAGGGAACGGCACTATGGGAGTTACTCTTTACACTCAGTTATCACCGTTTAGCAAGCGCTCAAAGGGAATGTCATCAACACTGAGATGTGTACCTTTCTATAAAATCCACATACATTATCAATGAAATTGGTACTTATGTGTACAAAAACATATGAACAATTTTTAATGTATGTTGTTTATTGGGTTAAAAAAAACACAACAGATACAAAATTATATGCAGTTCAAAGAGGCCAAAAACCCACTGGGGAAATGTGAATCCTCCACCTAAATAATGTTAAAGTGTTATAAAAATCACAATTATACAAACATTTATAATGTTATTATCACATTAATGGATTATAAATCAGAATTTATTTCAGTGATATAATATACTTTATTCTGAAAAAAGCAGTGCTGCACAATTACTTACTTTAGTTGTGTTACTTTGAGTACATTTTGATGCTACATCTTTTACGAGTTATTCTTCTTCTTGTTTTTCTTCTTCTTCTTCTTCTTCTAATATGAATATCTCAGTAATTCAGGCTTATTAAATATTCAGGAGCCACACTGAGCAGGGGAGGGATGGAGGGAGAGAGATGAAGGTGGAGAGGAAGAGTGTGGGAGGAAGTTGACGAGGTCTGTGTGCACTGAAATATACTGTGACTCCCACCATGAAGAACAACCTCCTTTTTGGTATTCTGTATTCTGTAAAGGGAACGAGTTTGCAGATAATGATTAGATGTCTGAAGATTTTGGGGACATTTGAATGACCAGTGACAAGGCACAGGGTGGCGTCAGTTTTAAATGTTGCCAGGTTTGTAAAAGTTACTTTTATAAAGATGCATATCAATAGTCTGGCAACCCTCAAACCCAGCTAAATGCTGGTCACTCGCCACAACATTGGGAATATTTCAGTGAGATCAACAAATGGTGGTGGATTTAAAGCACTTGTTTCTTACAGTTGCTCACATAGTTCATCACAAAAAAGAATTGTATTTGTTAAATCTTCGTAGCACGAACAAGTGATTGTTTAAATATAGTGCAGATGTCACAATGCACTCTTTGATTGTCTTCAGGAAACTCTGAAGGACTGCAACATAATCTCATCAGAGGAAACTACCATATGCATATTTCAAATGTAAAAGTATCAGATCTAAAGGTACATAATAAAATATGAATATCTAAAACAAACTAAATGCAATTTATTTTGTCTTGGAAAACCTAAATAAGCATATACAAATTGCAATTGTTTTGTACAATCTAGCTCGCATTTTCATGAAACACTTCAGCAATAAAAAAGGTAGAGAACAATACTTGACTTAAACGGATATGTATATCAATTTTGGATCATTGAGCTAGAAAAAAAAATACATGTTGATGTAAAATGAGCTACTACTTAGGTCATATTTCTTCTGGAATTGTTGTCGGGCTGACTGATCATCCAGACAAAGTGACAGATTGTGATTGAGTAGATAGTAATAGCTTCCTTTATGCCTGCCGGTGCATCACACACAGGTTCTCACAGACAGAGCCATGAATATTCATGAGTATACAGCTGAGGCTCAACACTGCTTCATTTAGCGTTAGCCAGAGAGAGGCCAATGATAGCATTGTAAACACACAGCCATCAGGGCTTTAATAGCTGGACTCCAGTTCTGGCTAATTAGGCTCCACATGCATCCACACACACACCACTGATAGAAACACACACACTTGGATAGCTGTTGTGCTGGAGACTTCCCTCCTCAGTTGTGCTTTCAGCAGACAAACATCTGTCTGGTGGTAAAGTGCTTACACAGCTGGTTGAGAATAGCTGGTGTAGTATTACACTGTTCATGGCTTGATTCAGTTTGATGAGATAGAGTTTCATCGCTCCGGCTACACAGGCAGGTGTGCCCTCAGGAACGCAGGAGTAGTGGTTCCGATTGGGGAGCTAAGATAAAAACACTGGACAAAACCGGCTGTGTTTCCAGAGGGAGTAGTGTGAAATCTGATCTCGAGTGATGTCAGCATTGGTCGGTTCTGAAGACTAAAGGATAGATGTAAAGTTGTTGTGCAATAACCTCTCCTTTGACAGTGCATCTGTCTCATTACTGTGTAACTGTGTATATGTACATTAGTCATGTGTTATAGTTAACGTCTTTTATTGTATACTATGAAGTATGCTTTATTGTAGCTTTTGTGGAACTGCATACCATATCTCGTATGGTATAGTATAGTACGGTATAATATGGTATAGTTTGGTACAATATGGTATCGTATGGTGTCACATCACATCGTGTCGCATCGTATTGTATTGTTAGTTTGAAAATGAGGTTGGCATTGTTGGTGTCCAGTGGTGATAAGCCAAATGCACCTGAATAAAACTTCAATTCTGCTAAAGATTGTGACATTTAAATGATGCCATCTAAATGATCTATAATAAATCATTACTGATTATTAATGCCCTTCTTGTATTGTTTCATGGCTCTCTGTGATTTTCCACATCACTCTGACAGTATCTAAAATCGCTCTTCGTTTTAACACGACAGAGGAATGTGGGGCAGCGTCGAGGCCAAGCGCCTCAGGGTTTAAGCTTCCCTGTTGCCTCTTGATTTGAATATCGTTCAACGTCCATTTGCATCTAGTTTTAATAGCGGTTTATTCAGTCAAGCAGAAAATGACATCTTTATCTGTGGTTGACATATGAGGCTGTTAGCCCCGGGCTAGCGTGGGTCTAGTTAATGAGCAGAGGGATGCTGCCGCTGATTGGGAGCAGTAATAAAAATTCCAGCCATTTTATCTGACTCAACTACGCAGCAAGCAGACCCGCACTGCTTCAGGTTTGTAGCTCAGGTGTGAAGAGAAAGGAGGAGAGGTGCTTGGTTTGTGTGCGTATATTTTGTATTCCTGTATTTGTGTACTCACTGGGGCCCAATTTACTTCAAAGTCTTTATGGAGGGCAGAGAAAAATTTAGGCAATTTATTCCCAAGGAATGATTCCAGAATAAAAACCTTTGACAAGGAAAACAGAAAGAAACATTGATCAGAGAAAAATCAGAATCAGAACACTTAAGTTATACTAGAGGAAATAGGTTTTTGTTACAGTTGCTTAAAGTAAATAGCTCACATGATAAGAAGGAGGAACCCCTTTTCCAGGTCTGATAGACATGCAATAAATGCCATGTTTACTGACGCAAATAGCAATATATAAATCAAAAATGAAACATTTCAATGATTTGTTTTGTATGGATGATAATGGTTTATCATACCGGAATGTTTGGGTATTTGTTTATTAATGTGTCTGGACAACCATGAAGGATGGGTCATGTAGATAAACAAGTATGTATAATATAAACATCTATGAAGAGTCTATAGAACAATAGGTTAAATCCTATTGTACACCTTTCAGCACAATTTATTATGTGAATGATAATTGAAATCAAAGTAAAAGAAAAATTGCTTTATTTTCTCACTTTATTTTGATATATTTATTTTGCATGTGTGTAAGCGTTGAAACATTTTACTGGACAGTATACCTGTGTGTTTCCTCCCCTGCACCATTTACAGTACACTCTGGGAATCTTGCTTGGTAAGCAACAGAGGTCTTTGTGTTGCCATGCCAACCACAGCAGCTGTCAGGTTGCCTCCTGTAAGAATGACAAATGTTTTTTATTAGAGGGTCTCTAAATTGGTTGGATCCCCCGCTCCATAGACATGCTTATCCCAGCCTGATCAAACTGGAGTCAGTGTGCCAATAACTGTGAGCGGGCCTAATTACAACACAGGCCCTCCTGGGCTCATCATACACTCATTATTACTCACACACCACTCTGCATTCTGGCGCCAGTCACTGTGTGACATTTTCATAGTGGGAAACAATGTGGCGCTGGTGTTATGGCGGCAGTTTCCATTTTACTAAATGTGAATTCAATTTGACAGTGAATCAAGAATCTATTTGATGAATGTGTAACTGTTACATCAATACAATTTCCAAACACTCATCATCAGGGAGTTCCATGTTGTGTGTCTATCATAATAAGAGACACATATTGTTAAATATTGTTGCTTTGAATGTTACTGATGCAAACGTAAATAAATTAGAGAATTGCATTACTTTTGATGCAGATTATTGAGTATGCAACACCAACATCCTCCCAATTTTTTTAAAAATTATTTTATTTATAAATAAATTCTAAGCACAAATTACATCTTACACTGCTAATTGGTGGGTTCATCTTAAAATATCTTGTCAAGACACATTTTCAAAAAGAAAATGTTTGAAGTATTACCGCACCCTATGTTTTTCTATTAATTTACCACCTCAAGATAATTGTTTTAGTGAATCGTAGTTAGAGATTGATGCTGCGACTGTATGAGCAGCAACCCTATTATTTTTCATGCTGTATGACTTTGAGTAGCCAAGGTTACGGGGACACTGTACTGTCTCCACGGACCACACTCCCCTCACTAATACACTCTAAGACAGTTACACAGGGGGAGGGAGTGCACTGCCAGCAGAGTGATGAGGAAGCAATTTATCTGCATTGTTTAGCTGACTCCACGGGTTTCCTGCAAGGGGCGTCCAGACTGTTGGTGTTGATAGGTCAGAGCATTGAAAGTTCAAAGGCAAGGCAACTTTATTTATAAAGAAGGCAATTCAAAGTGCTTTACAACACATATTAAATGCATTAAGATTACATTTAAATACATGTCAAATCAGTCAATAATGCTTCTCCATGTTTAGTTTTGACTGTTGAGACAGAAAGCAGACCTGTTCCAGACTTCCTGAACGTTCTGGATGGTTCATAATGGAGTAGAAGATCAGAAAAGTATTTTAGCCCTAAAACATTCAGTGCTTTATAAACCAACACTAGTATGTGGAAGTCATTCATTTGACTTACTCAGTGCTTTTATTGAAACATAGTCCCCTAGTGTTGTTGTTTTCCATAATCTGAGCCAGCGGAAGCGTGTAGATGTTAAAGATAAAAGGGCCCCAGGATGTAGCCTTGAGGAACTCCGCATGTCATAGTTTACCGCTCAAATGTGTAATCACCCATAGAAAGAAAGATTTTCCTATCCTTTTATTAGGATTCCAACTGATTTACTACTGTGGCAGAAGGCCCCTCTGAGTTTCCAGTCAGTCTATAAATATGCTGTCATCAACTATGACAAATGCAGCACTGACATCTAAATAATACCATGACTGAGACAAAGAGAAAATAGCAGTCTGAGCTCAGGTGACACAAGGAGTTTATAGGTATACTGTACTGTAAACAATGAAACACTTAGAGGATTGCACTGCATGCAGATCTGCTAATATGTAAACAGATTTACTCAAGTCAGTTTTTAGTCAGTAGCTTCTTACAATATCTTCACCACATCTCATATGCAGTACTGACAGCATAGAGTGTTAGGAGCAAAGACAGAGGGACTGGCTTCAGATCTGTTATACTGACAGATTTTCTTTTGATTGCTCTGCTTAGCTCTGATCTGACTTTGCATATGAAAGTCTTTTTTTCGTCACTGGGAGCGCATAGCTGTAAGCTAATTTGTAAGTCATTTTAGATGACAGAGAGTGGATGTATCCCAGAGGCGCTCTTCCCTCTTGATCCTTTATTCTCCCTCTCTCTGTCTCTCTCTCTCCTACACATTATACTAATAAAACCTGATCGGGAATTATTTCCTTTTAGTCCTAGCCACATTAGCCAGTGATTCCAGTAACATTACCCCTACACCAGAAGCAAACTGCAAATATTAACGATGTCATTGTATGGATATGATTCAGTCTTTACTTACTGTTCTAATTAAGTCTCACAAACAAGTTATGTTTGAGGGAAGAGTAAAGTGAAATTTGAATGAACAAAGAGTCTTCTTGGAGGTTTAGTGTGGCGTATATGGGAAATAATTGAAGCTATTGAGTAGGGATCCAATGAAAGGGTCTTGTGTTTGTGACTTCATCGATGCCAAAGCAGCTGGGCGGGCCGACGAAGGGAAGAGGATACAACTGACAGTAGATGAAGTGAAGGCATGGTCTGAAATGTACACTTAAATACAAAAAGTCATATTGTAAGCAGCCAGAACATCTCTGCAGCCCCACAATACTTAAGTCAAAATTATATTTTTACATATTACCTTTAGTGCAATTTGGATATTGCACTAGTCAAAATAAGAGTGTGTACTACCTCTTGTTCTTCCCTGTGTTCTTCCTCTACTTCTCAGTTTCTCCTCCCACTCCTCTCTGTCCTCTTATTTCTCCTTACTCACTGCACCATTACTGTCGTCTGTAAACATGTTGGAAGTCGCCACTCCATCCATTGTCTGCGAATGTAAGAATCTCGAAGTGGCCAATCAGATTTCTAGAGATTTTCTTGAGAAACCAAAATAAATGTTGATGATGTTTGCAGTAATGGATGATTGATTGTTGCATGTAATACAATGATCATAAATTGCACCTCCTTCCATTTGTCTAGCATACACTGTGCCCAGGCTGGTACCAGCAACCTGTGCACAGGCTGGTACCAGCAGCCTTCATCTGGTTAAACTGTCATGACAAGACAAAATGAGAGTAATTCAACACCCCATAAAGTCTGCATTATGATATCTCTACCAATATTGCCTTAATCCCCGAGCATATGGCGGCCCCACTTGATCCCCTTCCCAGATTGGCTTCTCCATCATCGCTGACAGGAAATACCCCGGCAGCCACCGGCTACAGCACACACATCACTCCTCATAAAAACGGACTGCCTCCCTCCACTTCTATGCGTTCACACACATTAGCATAACATTAGCATTATATGAGCACAGCAGACCTGCGCAGCCATGGCTTATCAAAGCGCTCTGTGATCCCTCAGAGAGCGCGAGGGAGAGAGAGCAGAGCGATGAGCTACATGATAACGAGCTGTGTTACACTGCTGCACAACACACAGCCTTGTCACAGAGCCTCAGAGCTGCGCCGCGCCAAATGGGCTGCAGCAGATGTTTGGTGACTACAACCACAGAGCTGCGTTACTCACTTGACTTGCAAATATTTGCTAAGAGACTTCAAAATTGGATTTTCTGTATCTGTATTTAAGGTATTCGAGTGCATGAGACTGAATACACACAGGAGGACTGTAGAATGTTATTGGTTATAAGATGTTGGTTGTCTCCTGTGATGAAATCTGGAGGCAACTTATTCTTTTTTGTTTGTTTCATGTCTCACTTGCAGTTTTTCAGACATTTTCAGGATTGTATTGATTTGTTGTGAGGTCCCAACATTCATTGTTAAAAAACGATATATGATCCAGTATCTTGTTCCTGTGTCAGTACTGCTAATGTGTATATATAGATCCGCATTCTCTCTCAACATTTGTATTTTTAATATTACACATCCTTAACACTCCTGCTCACAATGTGACATTTAAAAATGAATAAATAACATAGCAAAGTATCTACTACATCATAGATAGCTCTTTTCATTTATATCACAAGATATAACAATATTTTTTTGAATTTTCTACTCTATTCCTTTTATTATCAATTACCATATTTAGGAATCAAACACACTTTGTAATGAATTCCATGCCACCATAATAAACTTTTCTGATGACTGTTGAATAGAATATTGATGTCTGTCTGCACAGCAGTTCATTGAGGTATAGTGATATTTGTAATGGGGCATACTAGAGAATAATATGTATTGTTTGTTTACGCTTAACCAAGCCAAATCATTATTCCTGATACAACTGTATGATTCAATGCTTTTATTGATGAAAAAAACCTTTGCAGACATGATGTATAGTGTTTTATAGCAGCCCATTTTTACCACCATTTGATCTAAGACATTTTCTTATCAACAGTCACTAATAGCCTTGCATCTGTTACGTGAATATCTAATTATTTTTATCGTCAAGTGTAACATTTGTGCAGCTTTTGGAATCAGATGCCATACACTTTGTATTTTCTACATTAAGAACCAATTTATTTACTGTTTTCTGTAATCTATTTACTGTAACTATTTGTTTAGAAAGTGCCATTTGTAAAAACAGAACCATAAACAACATCCTTGAAGCACTTACTGCTCTTACTTAAGAATACAATGTACAGCAAGCTGAGTCGGGAGTCATTACATGAGGACAGGTGACAGATCCTGCAGTCGAGCGTTCAGTCTGCAGGCTGTGTTCGCTCTCAGATGGACTGTGTTGTACAGACTCTAGAAGCTCAACACTGTTCAACACTATTCTGATTGACCATACATAGCTTGGAGGTCAAATAAAGGTGAAATATCTGGACTCTGGTTGGCCCATAGGCAGTAGCCATGTTCATGGGTAGCTGTTTTAAATTGCATTGTTCATCAGTAATGTTGAATGATGTTTTATTTTCCAGTGTCACGGTTTCTCATCACATCCACGGGAGCCCTGTATATCCTGGATGTGCAAATGGAAGACGGGCTGTACAACTACAGGTGTATGACACGCCATCGGTACACAGGAGAGACTCGACAGAGCAATAGTGCCCGCCTCATTGTCTCAGGTAACTCAAACACAATTATATGCATTGTTAAAATTGTGCATTAGCATCACATTCTGTAGCTCTTTCAAATTGTTCTTTTTGGATCTAATCTGTTTTACTGTAAAAAGCCAATAATGTGTTCAGTATTAGATGATCTGGTTTTATTTAGATTTTGATTTAAATGTTGATTCTGGTTGGAAGGACAGAGTGACAGCAGACCAATTGGAAAAATACATCTTTGAATGTAAAGAAAATCTGGAATATGTGATTGAATGGAGAGTGACAGCAAACATACATGAATTAAAGAGGAGATGACATGTGATAAAGGCCATCAGAGTTTGTAAGGATGGCTTCAGGACAGAACATCTCCTCCCTTACCTCAAACCCATACAAAGGGAAATACTTTACACTTTAAGAGTTGACTTGTTACGAGGGGTTCTACTAAACCAGTGAAAACATGAGGTCCTCTTGGACTAGGTTTAAAACAGTCCGAAGGGCACATTGGGTCTCAACAGAAAATATATTAAGTTGCATGATGGAGTTAATCCAGATAAAACATAAATCTCCCTGTTATTCGGTATCAGAATGTGGTTTATTTGTTTTGAGTGTTGAGACAAAAATAACAAAAATCTCTTACTGTACCCTAATTCGCTCATGCAGACCCCACCAACTCAGCGCCCCACATCCTGGACAGCTTCGAGCGTCGTGAGGTCATGGGCTCTCATCGAGTGGAGTTGCCCTGCAAGGCCTCCGGTCACCCCGCACCCAAATACCGCTGGCTAAAGGACAACCGGCCGCTGGAGCCAGACCCTCGCTTCAGACAGAGTGTGACAGGCCTGCTGATAGAGAGAGCCCAGCCCGGCGACACAGGGACTTATGTGTGTGAAGTGTGGAATGGATATGGAAACGCTGAGGTGGCTGGCATGCTGCTGGTTATAGGTCAGTGCCCCATGGGCTGGTGGTAATTCATTGATTGGGTTGATTTTCAACACATGTTGTGTCTCAAATAGCGTATTTCTTTAATTACATGGGCTGTTTTTGAGTTCATAATTGCATCCCAATGCCAAGTATGGCAAAATGCATTGAACTGTAAGTACCCAAATGGTAATAATAATAATAATAATAACTTTTATTTATATAGCGCTTTTCAATAACCCAAAGTCGCTTACAAAAACAATTAAAAGTACAGAAAGGGGGTGAACAGGCAGAAGACAACATATTGGACAAGAAAATTGAACATGAACATTACATGAACAGGCAAAGGACAACACAGGGGGGGAGCAAGCATAGGACAACGAGCAAAAGACAACATAATGGAAAAGAGGAAAGAAAAAGTTGATGAATGTATGAATAAGAGATGCAGCGTGGGGTGAATAAGAGATACAGCGTGGGGTGTGAGTGAAGTCAGTGGGTTGGGGGGTAGGGTAAGTTGAAGGCTTGGGAGAAGAGGTATGTTTTCAGCTGGGTTTTGAAGGTAGACAGTGTGGGAGAGTGGCGGACAGATTGGGGGAGGGAGTTCCAGAGGCGGGGTGCTGATCTGGAGAATGCTCTGTTGCCAAATGTTTTGAGTCTTGATGGTGGTACTGTGAGGGAGAGAGTGGAGGAGGATCGGAGGGTTTAGTATCTAATCGGCGTGGAATATATGTTCGGCGTCCAGCTTCCCTTTTTTCTTCTGAGAAATATCAGGCTTTAGAATGCCATGAGATAAAAGCTGGTAGTTGGGGCGGTATTTTACATGGATGTGGACCTTTCGAAAATTACAGTTATTGGATATGATTTA
>NW_011350231.1:32503-42380 GCF_000735185.1 Notothenia coriiceps
TAGGAAGGTGCTGCGTAAATACCGGACTGCGCTGAATATGAGTCCTCGCTGAATATCAGGGCCCTTTTATGCCACTTTATATATCAGTGGAGTTGTCATTTATTGTTCCTGTCGTATACAGGTATATTTATTATGTCGAATTCGTTTAAGTGTCACGTACGCGCATACATGTTTACACGTCAATAACCATACAGTTCGTGAGCGGCGGTCACTCAAGGGTATACGTCCTACAAAGCCCTGGCGGGTCATAACTCTCACACAGGTGACTCCCTCTTCAGTCTGTAGCAAAGACGGAGAACAGACTGTTACTTGTGCGCTGTTTGGTGGAGATTATTAGTGTCGTGTCCCCCCCCCCTTTCCTTTTGGGGGGTTTTCACCATATAGCGGCTTCAAACTCTGAGTTTAAATTAATAAGTCAAAACGTTTCAGATAATACGACTAAACTATACACTAAACAAACTATAGGTATTCTTGAAGATTGGAAATTAATATAAACGGTGTCCTTCGAATGTGATTAATCAAAATATTAGTTGAGAAACCCTCAAGTTAAAAGAGTTGGACTCCTCTCCGTCGCAAATTGTCAGGCAGCTAAATTTTAAGTAGGCAAAACTTATCCCTCTTCTACCTAATAACGAATTATCGTATATTACACTAGTTAATCAGGTGCTATAAGTCGGGCTCTCGTAAAGGACGAATCACTCGCAGTTGAGACTTTCGGTTAAGTCTGCGTCGTAATTTACAATTTACTGTGCGATGCTACTTTGTCGAATGACGACGTCTCCTCTACTTGACTTCCTTATTATCTATAGACAGTGTGGAAGTCTTCTGAAATTCGTTTACACCCTAAATTGTGGAATGTACATCGCGCGTGTGTGTGTGTGTGTGTGTGTAGTAGTGGTGTTGTGTGTGTTGTGTGTGTGTGTGTGTGTGTGTGTGTGTGTGTGTGTGTGTGTGTTGTGTGTGTGTGTGTGTGTGTGTGTGTGTGTGTGTGTGTGTGTGTGTGTGTGTGTGTGTGTGGTGTGTGTTGTGTGTGTCACAACATAGAAATCGTCTCTCGTATGATTAGGTAGTAAAGGGTGTCTTTTCCTCTTATTTTGAACGGAGTCGGGACTTGCACCAAACACGTAAACACACCACCGCACACACACACCAACACACGTACGCAGCACACACACAAACACACACACACACACACACCACAACGCACGCACGCACGCACGCACGCACGCACGCACGACACGCACACACACGTCGGTACAATATTTCGTGATATAAGTCCGAAGACTTATCGTTACTTGAGTCGTCACCGCTGACTCTGTGTGGTAGAGTGTTAAGAGGAATTCTACAATTCGAAACATTGGACACAAAGGTAAAGAGTGAAATTATGAATAAGGGTTATGTTTATGAAAACATAAAAAAATGAATTTATTTGAAACTCCATCTTAACAACAGGACCAACACAAAAATGAATTTATAGAAGACTTCAGTAAATGATTTCACGACATGAGCTACTTTCTGCCTCTTTGAAATTAACCAGAACGTAACGAGGACGTAACCCTGTGTCGACGACGTACACAGAACAACATACGGTTACCAGCGTGTTTGATTAATTCTTCTGTAGTCAGATTTCACTCATACATTTCACACCATTATACTTACTTCTTCGACCCACACTACCTACTTCACTTGTCTTGTAAAGTGTGACTGACTTAATCCAAACATTGTGGAAAATAGTATATATATAGACGAACACAACCAGCCACCACAGCGCGCGCACACACACAGACACACACACAACCACACACACACAGAGACACACACAACACACACACACAGCACACACACACAACAACACACAACACACACACAACACACACACACACCACACACACACACACACATACACACATACACAGAAGTAAGGTATTCTAACACTCACTCACGACTCTTTCTACTTCAAAGGTACGTACCCGCTCCGAGGTCGATCTGTCACAACACACCACACACACACACACACACAACACTACATAACATACCAACACACACACACACACACACACCACACACACACAAACATTGGTTTACTACTGAAGAGTTAGGTTAGGTTAATAAGGTTACCGCGACACTGCTCAATTAACAGTTGAAGCAAAGTTTGCGTTCACCGACGAAGGGAGAGTGCTCTAACGCTTCTGCATTTGGTCGTGAGACTGAGATTGGAAGTAGGGAGCACTGTCAGACCTCGAACATGCGATGTCCAATAAATGCGTCGTGAAGAGGAAAAAAACGTATATAGGTCGCACCGGACTATAAGTCGTATTTATTCAGATATTTATTTTCAAATCCAAGCCAATAACAGACATTTACGGTAAACTGGAAAGGGAAGTTATTAACTACACAGGTCCGGTATGTTAACGCAACACATACCTTCTACCTGGAGGCTGGCTCTGCGAGTCGGGCTAGGGTGGCATGCTTCTACCCCTTGACGCGCTCCGACGGAGGACTGCTGGGACAGACGGGGCATCTCGGACGCACCCACTGAGCATTCGGCCGCTGGGCTGGTAGGGGTGGACCCTGCGCCGCACCGGACACAAGACGGCGGGCTAACAACAGACGGCTAACAAGCTAACAAGACGGCTAACAACAGATGGCTAACAAGCAGCTAACCCGGAAGAACCGTCCGCTCTCTTCTTCGTTTTTTTCAGTGGTACAGGAGCAGCATATAGTTGTCACAAGCCTAGAGCGCCCTCTGGTGGCTGTAGACGGTTCATGTCAGTCAGCATGAATTGACATTTAAAACATATATACGTCGCTCCTGACTATAAGTCGCAGGACCAGCCAAACTAGGAAAAAAAGTGCGACTTATAGTCCGGAAAATACGGTACACACACACTGTATCATACCAAGGGATTCCTAGAGTTCATTCCTGGGTACTTCATCATTGATCTGTTGGTTGGTGGATGCGAACACTTCATCAGTCTCCACACTGACCAGCGGGCATGCATGCTTAAATGTATCACATTTAAAGATACATTAAAGCATCACCTTAGCGTCTATCTTTCCCTGTCACAGAAAACACAGATAGGCAGAGACATCTCTGACAGCAAAGCAGCGTCTCCATCCTCCCAGCAGCTTATCTGGGGCTCATCTGAATATGCAGTGGCGCTGAGCTGAGCCGTATGATGATAACCTCAGATGGCTTTCTTTCTTCAATGACGCTGCATAATTTGAAATGTCGGATGGGCAACCCCCCTTCCGTTTTTCTCACCGGCAGTGCTAACAAGTGCTAACAAGTGTGCGAGGGGGAAATCACACAGCGTAGGCAAAGCCATGCCGCCATTCCGCCTCGGCTAATTTGCCTCTCGGCTGCTTAGCATTCCATCGCTGCCGAGAGGGAATCCCCACGAGCCTATTATGCCTATTTTGTTGTGAATTAAATAAGCGCTGAAGTGCAGCTTATTCCAATTTTATTTTAAATCATTTAAATTTTCCAAAGCATCTGGTTCTCATGATCGCTACAGTGTCCCCAGAGAGCAAAAGACAGTGAGAGAGTGTAATATGAATGTTGTTTGAGTGAGAATTCAGCCGCTATACGTGGCAATAGGTAATTACGTTTGATGGGAGAGAGGTGATAAGGAGGGAATAATGCATGTATACAAATGGAAATGGAGGATTTGAATAAATTCCTCTTTTAATCGTCACACAGTTACACAGCACCGCACACACTCCTTTAGTCTTTGCATTTAAAATCCTAGTATTAGGAGCAGTGTTTGGCTACTATACAGCTCCCAGTTAGCTGTATGGGGGGCCAGTGCCTTGCTTAAGTACACCGCTGCAGTGCCCACGAGGCGAACTGATACCTTTCCAAGTGCCAGTCCACACTCTGTACTTAGTCCATTCTGGGTCTTGAACAGGCGACCTTTGTTTCTCAAGCTGCTACCCCAAAAAGCATTTGCTTTTGTTTGACCTTAATCAAAGGCATGTATTACCCACAGGTCTGATGTGAAAATAACTTTGAATGTCTCCTCCCCAGTTCCACCTACCATCCACCCATTTGAGTTCCCTCGGTTTTCTATCGGCCAGCGAGTCTTCATCCCTTGCGTGGTCATGTCCGGCGACCAGCCCGTCTTCATCACCTGGCAGAAGGATGGTCGGCCAATCCCGGCCAGCCTGGGTGTCACCATAGACAACATAGACTTCACCAGCTCCCTGCGAGTCTCCAACCTTACACTGATGCACAATGGGAACTACACCTGCATTGCACGCAACCAGGCCGCCGCCGTAGAGCACCAGAGCCAGCTCATTGTCCGAGGTAAGGAGGGGGCAGTCAACAGAAAGTTGTGATACGAAGAAATGGAAAGACCCTAAGAAATTGCTTTCAAATTCAGCTGTTTTTGATCAGTAGACATAGACACTATATTTGGTGTCCAGATGAATGGGAGTAATATAATGGCTTCTTGTCTTGCAGTTCCTCCCAAATTTGTGGTGCAACCTAAGGACCAGGATGGCATCTATGGAAAAGCAGTGATCCTAAACTGCTCTGCTGAAGGATATCCTGTTCCTACCATCCAATGGGAATACTCGAAAGGTAAACCCATAGCATACACACACACATTAAATACTGCAGTAACACACAACTTTTCACTCAGGGTTTGGTGAACGTGTTTAACCGTTTTTTTAAGTTTACCTGGATTTACCTTTTGAAAACCAAGCTGAATTGTATGTTAAGATTTTTTTTTAATGCTAACATGACAAATATAATGCCCACAGCCTTGAGGTTGAATGCATAATAAAACCTAGTCCAAACAAGCACTGTGAAATAAGAAAAATAAACTCGGCAGTTATGGGAAGAATCTTTAATTCCTCTAGAAGTAGGAAGATTATATACCCCCTAGATTTACATGATCCCATCCTGACTGAACACAATAACAGGGTTTTCTTTCAACAAAAAGGAAGTGTTTTAAAAGAATGAATATCCATTGCTTCAAATTTGGTCAATTATGACATTGCTTACTGATTATGTGTGCAACTTTAATCTGTATCTGAACTTTGATGACTTTGGTGACCCTGACTTTTCCTCTAGTGCGATCATGATGTTCACATTTTTGATTGAAACAAATATTAATGTTATCCACAGGATGTATTTTTATCCAGTTGTTTTATCTGGCACAATCACTATGTCAAAATTTCAAGTTGTTCCATGCTTTAGTTAATTATGAAAAACGAATAAACATATAACCATCCTCTCAGTCTTTTTTTGTGCTAACTGCTAATACATCTTTTTGGCATGCTAAAATGCTAAAAACAAAAGATAGCATCCAAGATGATACCTGCTTAGCTACCATCAGCATGTATGCATTTTAGTATGCTTACATAAGCATTTATCTCATAGCACCACTGTGTCTAAATACAGCCTGACATCAGTTACCCCCCCTCAACCAACCAAAAAGAATCTCCACTAATGAATACATTGTAATCAAATATACCGTAAATATAAAGATTACAAGTTTGTCAGCAAGACGTATTTCAATTAAAATATTTGTCTTTTATGGTTATTTGAGTAGCATTGACGGAGGATTTGATGGATAACATTGGAACTTCTTCAGCAGATGCATGATATCATTGTTGTTCTTCAATAAACCCTCACAAAGTATTTTCCCCATGCTTATTTTATCTATTTTATGTGTGTTGGCATATCTGAAAGGTCAAAGACACTGATGCATCCCCCTTCGAGTGCAAACATATTGTAGAAGGGTTTACATTTAAGTGATTGTGATAAGGAAGAAGAATAACGACTTGTGTCGGCCTTGCATGTTTTCCTGTTTTTGTTCTAATCCTGATCCCTCTGTCCGCTCTCCACAGGCGCCGGGGTCCCTCAGTTCAGATCCATTGCCCTGAACTCAGGCTTTCGCATTGAAGTGCTGGTCAACGGCTCTCTGTTCATCAAGCATGTTCTGGAAGAAGACAGCGGCTTCTACCTGTGTAGAGTCAGCAACGACGTTGGAGCTGATGTCAGCAAGTCCATGTATCTCAATGTCAAAAGTAAGTCTCATTGGAAAACACATCTTAAAACCTAGAACCTAGAATGCCAATTTAAAACTTGCTTCTAAAGTGACGTCTGCATTACGCTTTTTATTTGGGGTTATGTACAGGCTCGAAGAGTAACGGGTTACATAATCAGAACACCAAAAAACACATAATCAGATAACTGGTACAATTTCAAATTAGATTACTATCAGGATTACAATGTTACAATACATTTAAAAAAAGTGTACAATATCTTACGTGGTAAATACGCATACATTACAATACTTCACAAGTTTCAAGTGAAACGAGTCTCAAGTGAGACCATATCTAATCTTCCAGTTCATCATCTCTAGTGCAAATAATGTTTCACCTGGTTGAAATGTTGCCATCAGTTTGTGTTTAAAGGAGGAATAGGAACAAATACAGTTCAGTGCAAGCAGTGCCTTCAAACTGTTAATATAGTGTCATTATTCAAGGATTAACTAATCTTCTAATTTGAAGAAGCATTAAATGATAAATGCTTCATAAACTATGCCATTTTTGTTACTTTCATTCTTTTTTTTAAGCAGAAGGCAGACACTTTATAATTTAGACAAAAACAAAAACAGTTTATTTTGTGATACTTAAATTAGGTTACGTTTTTTTAACAGGTAATTAGTAATGGAAAGAGAATGTATTTTTAAAGTAACCTCCAAACCCTGGTTACGCGTGTAGTGTATTCTTATAGTCGGCTTTCCAAAAATGTTTATTAGTCATGCCTGCTTTCATCACTGTCCTTTTGGAGGCTCTGGCTGATCATGTACAGTGCTGCTGGTCCCGTTAAAGTGAATAGTTACACTGGAGCAGAGAGGTCAGGGGAGGGGAGCTGAGGCAGCTGTGACAGGCAGGCCACCAGCTAGATTCCGTCACGGTGTTTGCTCTGTGCTTTCTGCCTGAATGAATCCCACAAAAGCAACAAACACAGCCACTGCATCTCTTAGAGCAAGTACAGCATTTATCCGCTGTGTGGCCAAGGACTTAGCTCCCCTCCATTAAGCCCTGAATTCTGCATGCAGACAGTAGCTGCCATGTGGAAAAGAGGGTGGAGGGGTGGAGGAGAAGGGGGTGGAAGGAAGAATGGGTTATCATTGTCTGTTCCCCCCCATACAGTATATCTGATGACTTCTCTTTTTTATTGTGTTACTCAGCTTACAATATGTAGGTCTATGTACTTCCATTTGTTCTTAATAAATGTATATTTGCCATGTTTTGATAACCACTGATATTTCTAAATGATTTTAGCTCACACATACATTTATTACATACATTTGAACCACCTACAGATAAAAACAAGCAAAAAAAGGACTTCATGTCATTTTATTGGGATATACAGTACATGATGTATAAATCAACTTTCTTTGCAGAGTTGCTTGTTCATTTTCATGTTTGCTTTCTTCCAAATGTCTTTGTCTATTTTCCAAGAAGAACACATCCCTCTCCAGTTTGAAAGAGCAATTAATAAACCATGAGCATCTAATACATGATTTAAATGTCCATAGCATCCCAAAGAGAGAGATCCTAAAAACATAGGTTTGACAGTCTACATACTGCTGCAGTGACACACATAATGTATATGTGAGTATGAGCGTGTGCATGTGATGGAGGATTTGCCTGTGTGATTGTGGCCTCCCGGCTGGGGGCTCATTTTGATCAGGCGCTGCTAGATGAGGCTTATGCCACTGTGGCTCTTATCAAGCCAGAGCAGCGCCCCCCCCGCTGAGCGTCTCACTGTCTGCCAGTCACAGCCACTCCTTCATGACCCCTCCTGTCTGACTGCAGCCTAGCATGCTCCTCACACTACAGACCTGACAACAGACGTGTGCAGAAACACAGAGGCAGCAACTCACAATACAGTCGGCCCTCAAGTCATTCAAGTGTGATTTACAGTGCAAAGACCTTAGTGCCTTAGCCAAGAACCTTTTTAGTGCATCTCACCATGCTACATACACTGAAAAAACTGAAACGTTGACTTTTATTACATTTGTCATGTCAACATATGTCATATAACTGTATTAGTTTAGTTGTAAGCAATAATATTAAATTTAATTGTTTTCAACTAAACTGATGCAGTTATGTGAAATCTCTGGACACAATACATCTAATCAAAGTCGACGTTCAGTTTTGTCAGTGTATATCTACCCAGTTTCAGACTTGTAGGTGAAACCACTGCCTTTTAGCAACTTTCCAGGGGGTGTTATAGAGACTTTTTGCCCACACTCAAGAACTAGACCCCTAACCAATCCTGAAAGAGTGCCAAAGATATCCAGCTTTTTAGCACGTTTAGGCCCTCAAAAACCCTTTTACATTTCATGTACGTTATAATCATAATAATTTGAAGGATTCCGATATGTCATTCGCTCGGGCCTTAAATATTATTTTTAATTCACAAAATTGTAAAAGTATGTATTTTAACCAGATCCCTGATTTACATTTGATCCTAGAAAAGAAATACAGAAACACAGATTATTGATCTCTGTCTTTTCATGTCTGACGGTTTTCAGAGTGTGTGTATGATTGTGTGTGTGTGCCTGTGATGTCGGACTCTGTGCTGTTTTTATGTTGTTTTTCCAGGCCAGCATACACCACTTGAGTAGTGGCAGCTACTTAAGAGGCTTAGCAGCCAATTAGGGAGGAACACAAGCTGACGCACGCTGAAGCACTCACGTGATGGATAGTATGATCCTCGCTGTGTATTATTGGATGTCCCAGTGTGGCTTGATGTATCAGTAAACAAACAGCAGTAAATCAATACATTCAATCTGAAATTCTGTGGTGAAGAGTGTACACATGTGCACTGGGAAGATGCTATAAGGTCATGCATGTGACGCAGGTGAGCAAACACGCGCACACAAAGCACTGCTCATGCTAATACAAAGGCGTAATGTAAGGGCACAGGTACATGCAGCCATTACAAAGGAGTAATGGGCCATGCGGGTAATGCAGCGCTTTAGATAGATCCCCTTCTGCTAGTCCATTGTGCTGGACTCCCTGGGAAATGAATTGCGGCTATTGTGATGTCCTCGCTTGGCACTTTCATTCAGTGTGTGCATGGGCGAATCTCTCGTCATAATACACCATGCATCATTCTGTAGGAACACTGCCACCGCTCTAACAGCCAGTAGAAATGGCAGTCTCTATACCGGGAGTTGTTCTTGTTCATGTGTGTACACAGATGCACATGTTTTATATAGAGAAATAACTTCTCTTGTGTTATAACACTGGGTGCAGGTGCAGGCTTAACCTTCCTGTTGTCCTTGGGTCAGATTTGACCTGTTTGAAAATGTTTATATGTCGGAATAAGAGGAATGGTTCCATATTACGCTCTTTGCAAGTAATGATCACTACTTTAATTGAATGATGCTTGTTTTATTAAAATGTATAGCATATGTGCTGTTTCCTGTAAAAAAAAAATCAAATCATTAACAAAATGCTTTTATTACATTTTGCTTTATAAACAGTCAAACTGCACAGTTCACAGGGATACAAATTATTTATTTAAGATTTCCATTCAGGCATCCTTGCCTCTAAAAAAAGATGCAATTCAGTCAATTCATTACCAATCCACAGCGGATGCTATCAGATTCAGTCAACAGCCACTCAATGTTTATCAGGGCCAATTAAGACCAATCAAGCCTATTAGACATCATAATGTTGGCAGACAGTGATGAGGGCAGAGCGCTTAATGAGGCTTCACTGAAGAGAAGAGGTAAATGTTCCTGTGGTCACTGAGCAGCCTGTGTCCTTCAGACTGCCATAAGGCCCCCATACCTCTCATCTCCATTTCTTTCATCTAGTTTACTCATCTGCTTCCATC
>NW_011350232.1:0-3268 GCF_000735185.1 Notothenia coriiceps
ATGATAATACACTACGGTAAGATGCGACAAATACCTTTCTTTAAAAGCGACTGAAAGTAAAGGAACGGAGAAATGAATGAATGAACGAATGAATGAATAAATGAACGAATGAATGAATAAATGAATGAACGAATAAATGAATGAATGAATGAAGGAATGGTGAAATGAACGAATGAATGAATAAATGAACGAATGAATGAATGAATAAATAAATGAATGAATAAATGAATGAATGAATAAATGAATGAATGAATGAATGAATAAATGAACGAATAAATGAATGAATGAATAAATGAATGAATGAACGAATGAATGAATAAATGAATGAATGAATGAATGAATGAATAAATGAATGAATAAATGAAGGCATGAATAAATGAATGAATGAATAAATGAACGAATGAATGAATAAATGAAGGAATGAATAAATGAATGAAGGAATGAATAAATGAAGGAATGAATGAATGAATGAATGAATGAAGGAATGAAGGAATGAAGGAATGAATAAATGAATGAATGAATAAATGAATGAATGAATAAATGAATGAATAAATGAATGAATGAATAAATGAATAAAGGAATGAATGAATGAAGGCATGAATAAATGAATAAATGAATGAATGTATAAATGAATGAATAAATGAAGGCATGAATAAATGAATGAATAAATGAATGAATGAATAAATGAATGAATAAATGAATAAATGAATGAATGAATAAATGAATGAACGAATGAATGAATAAATGAATGAATAAATGAATGAACGAATGAATGAATAAATGAATGAATGAATAAATGAATGAATGAATGAATGAATGAATGAATAAATGAATGAATGAATGAATGAATGAATGAATAAATGAATGAATGAATGAATGAATGAATGAATGAATGAATGAATGAATAAATGAATGAATGAATAAATGAATGAATGAATGAATGAATGAAGGAATGAAGGAACGATGAAATGATGCCGGTAACTCGCCACGTTCTTCAGGTGACATTGCCAGAGTGGACTCCAATACCCAGAATGCATCAGGCTTGGCAGGGATAAACTTAAATGTGAGTTTTTTCTCAAACTATCCCAGAATGTTTGAGGATATAACCCCTCCTTCTCGGACAGTTATGCAGCGTGTTGTCCTGCGTGTAAAAACCTTCATACAATAACATGTAACAGACTTCGTGTTTTAAAGGAACCAATGATTTAAGGTTATTAATCCTCCACCTTCACTTCCTCTCTTCAGCTCCTCCCCCTCTGATAAAAGACAATGCTCGGTTTAAGTGCACGACATCCAACTTGAGACGCTTTATTTCACTTCTTCAAACACATCCATTCATGATGCAAAATGCACGAAGAAGACACGGGAGACGTTTTAAACGCAGTCCATAAAAAACAACAAAAAAACAACATGTGGTTCTTTTCCTGGAATAAATAGAGTCTGAGTGGATTCATAAAGATGCAAAAATATACAGATAGTGTCTCAGTCTGTGTGGGGACAAAATAAATAGATGCACAAATATTACAAACAGTTTCTGAGCCATTTGGAAACACCTGAACAGGAAACAGGAAGTGCTTAACATTTCAGAACAAAAGCATCAACAGACGAGTCCAAACTTCACCTCACAGATAAAAGTTTAAAATATGAAACGCCACGACCTCTCTGGAGATCTGTTTCATTTCTTCGTGCAACATATTTAATACCAAAGGTGCAGGATACACAAATGCCTTTTTTCTATTTCCGTACAGGCGTACCGGACAAAAGCATAAATAAAAAAGATTACAAAAACAAAAAAATCCACATTCTGTTTTTTTTAACCCTTGTGCCTCAATTTAAGACAAATGTTCAAATAAAAAATATATAATATGTAATTTTTTATTTTTGTGATTGGTCAACTGCTTAGAGATGTCCCGCCCCCTTAGCCTATCACTTACAATGTGTTGGAGCGCTAGCCAATGGGAGCGCAGCGCCATCACAATCACAACAATGCCCAAAACGAATGCCCAACACGCTGATACAAGAGTCCGTAGCACAAGGGCTCATTCAGGTTCAAACAGGAAATAGATTTAGATGACATAAAGAGGCGTCTGCAGGACTCACGCTGGAGTGTGGGTTCAGTTCAAGTGGGTTTAGTTCAAGTGAATTTAGTTCAAGTGAATTTAGTTCAAGTGAATTTAGTTCAAGTGAATTTAGTTCAAGTGAATTTATGTAAATGAAAACTTCCTAACATTTATTTTACAGTCGTTTGGACGGAGCTGCCTCGGGTAATGCCCGCTGCGTCAGAAAACATTAGCTTTTATTCCGTGATGTGCAAACATTAAAACTCTTTAAAAGACTTGTGTTGCTGCCACACGGGGAAACAGAAACTGAAGCGACCCCCCGACCCCCGACCCCCCATGCAGAACTAGCCGAGGCACAAACCGGACGATAAACAACAAATACAAAATACTTTTTCATGCCCACAAAATACTCGTCAACAGCCGAGGAAATACAAAAATACTTTAAGGTTTGGAGCGTCTGTTACTGAGGCGGGACTCCATTTATATTTATCATTTCTTTAAACATTGGACCCCCGGGCTCAGAGGGGTACAAGCCCCCCAACCCCACCATGTTTGTAGTCAGTCTGTAGTCTTTTCTAGTCAGTCTGTCCATCTCTTTCTTGGGTTTTTGTGTCTCTTAGAAGTCGTTCTTAGTGTCCTTGTAGTCTCTGTGTGTCCTTCTGTTATTTTGAGGCTGTTAATAGTGTTGTTGTTGTTGTTGTTGTTGTTGTTGTTGTTGTTGTTGTTGTTTTGAGTCTTTTTCAGGGGGGTATACTACGAAGCAGGATGTTCTCTTAGCGGCTAACTTCAGGTAAACTCTGGGTTTCCGGTCCTACGAAGCTGGTTCTCTTTTTAGCAGGCTAGATCTCCATGGTAACTGATGCTGAGCGGCTAACCTGCCCCGGAGCAGGTTAGGTTGCAGGCTAAGAGCTCAACTCAGTGAAAGCACTGCCTGCTGACCAATCAGAGCTCAGTGTGCGGAGTTTAAAGCGATCAAGTCATATTACAGGAGAAAGGAAATACAGAAAAGCTGCCGTTGCAGGAAAGACGGCCGGCAAAATCACTGACTGTGTGAACGTGAACATTAATAGAATATCACCTCCCATCTTCAGAGCAATCTGACTATTAGAACATTAGCGTTAAGAAAGCTTACTTAAATATCTGCCACAACATAAGTAACCGGATCAGAGTAACATTAAGTACAGTCCCGGCATATCCATCAAATGAAT
>NW_011350233.1:0-7016 GCF_000735185.1 Notothenia coriiceps
AACGCACAGCAGTGTGGTGTTTCAATGCTTCCTGTTGGCCGGTCAGCTGAACTGAAAGCTTAGCGCTGCACCACCCATATCACTGGACATGTCTAATTTGATTCAACTGTTTAAGAGAAGGAAGCAGTTAGTTGCTTCAAAGCATTACATCACAGTCAGCTAGAGTAACAGATAATGCAATACACACTTCTACCGAACAACTGGAGTCCATAGTGTGGCTAAATAATGACCGATGCATGAGGTAATGTTTCTGTTAAAACATAACTCAGTGTAAGCTTGTTATTTCAGCTGTGTCTCCGACTTGTATTTCAGGAATGAAGAGGTTGTATAGAAATGTCTGGATTTGTGTCAAAGACAGTGTCATAAAAACACAACACGTGCATAGTGAGTTTATATTACACACCGTTTATCACTTTTTATTATATGACAGACAATTTTCAAAGGAATCTCACTGCCATGTCAACACATTATGTATTTAACAACACCCTTTTAACCCAATGATTATGCAGCAAACGCTATGCAGTTATACTCTTTTACTTCACTTGTGTTATCAGTAGCCTCTCACATTTTATTGTGTTGAACGAAAAGCTTTGAAAACTTGGATTTCAACAAGAAACTCTGTCCTAAATTCTGAAAACAAGAGTTAATCAAATACTTTGATTACGTAGTATCTACACTCTGATTATTTGTGCAAGGACAGCAAAACCATTTGTACCGTAATTTTCGGACTATAAGGCGCACCTGAATATAAGCCGCAGCAGCGGCATACCACTCTCGGTTCCACTTTTACTTTTGCGCGCTACCTGTCTCACTCTTTTCCGGCCTCCAGCTTTTCCTGCTGGAAACCGCCGCTTAAAGGTGGGGGTCCGCGGACCGGCCATAGAGCCCATAGAGTTAAAGGTGTTGGCCGTTAGCTGTAAAAATCCATAGATTAGCCGCACCGTTATATAAGCCGCAGCGTCGAAAAATAGGGAAAAAGGCGCAGCTTATAGTCCGAAAATTACGGTAGTTAATATGTTACCCTTGCTACAGCAGAGCTTTAGAGGAGAGATTGTGCCTGAAGGCAAGATGAGCTAAGATCAGAACATCACATTTTCTAATTGGTAGTTATTAGGTGAAAGTGTAAAAAAAAAAGAAACCTTGATATTTTAGTCAAACAACAGAAAGAGTTCTACAGAGCCTGTTGAATCTTTTTAGGTAGGGTCAACAGACATCCTTCCTACTAAAGTGAATAAGTCTTCTGACATTGATTTGTGTAAATGACTTTCTCGTGACAGTTTTATGACTTTGTTTTTTCTGTGCAATAAAAACGTTGGCTTGAGAGTTTATTGTTGTTTTCTCATTTTCACTCTCCTCTACAGGCCCTAGGGTGCATCCTCTACCTGTTGTGTTTTAAGCAGCACCCGTTCGAGGAGGGGGCCAAGCTGCAAATCGTCAACGGGAAATACTCCATCCCTCAGAACGACGTCAAGTACACTGTGTATCACAACCTCATACGTATGTACTTCTTTGTGTTTGCTAGTTTCTGCCTGTCAGTTATTCTTCCATCTAGCTATTTCCCTCTACACTTTTTGCCTTCAAATCAAAGTTACCGCATGTCAAAATGACTGTCACCTTTTACCAAAGAAATGTGTTTAGAATTGCACCTTTTAAACATATCGTTCATTTGACTCAGCATAAAGAGATATGCCATGACATGTAAAATAATGGCAGTATCATTAGCTAATCTAATCAAGTTAAACAGCGCCACCTGCTGGAAAATGTAAACCTGCAAATAGTGGCACAAACAAATGCACAACATATAACCTCTATATTTAAATAGTACATTTTTATCATTTTGATTATTCATTTTGATTGCTGTGCATATGATTAATGTTTTTAATTAATCATACAATTAAAATGGTCATTTGGGCAATATCAGACTTTCATCACACAATCATTAAGCCTAAAATAATAACAGTATTTTTTAATAAATAAAAAAATAAGTCAGTCAAATTACATTTTGTTGAATTTATTTCTTTACGCAAACAAACAAGTGAAGTCTGTGACCATTTAATATTATCTGGATTATTTACTCAATTATTAAATCTGTTATATTGACTGGATGTCAGTATTACATGTTTTCATCAAAAATGTAAAGGATATAACTGTTCAGGGCCTTGTTGTCATCCTCATTGTTGGATCTCTTCAGATATTTAACTGTAATTTATGTTTCACTCTCCCCCTCCCCCCTTCTCCCCCTCTCCTCCTCCTCCAGGTTCCATGTTGAAGGTGAACCCAGAGGAGCGCCTGTCCATCACAGAGCTGGTCAACCAGCTCCAGGAGATAGCTGCAGCGCGAAATGTCAACCCCAAGTCCCCCATTACAGAGGTAGGGGTGCGCATGGTTGTGTTCTGTGCCGTTTTTATAATACAAAATAATACTGCAGCATCAGGCTCCATAAGTGATGCAACAGCAAAACTCTGTCTCTCGTAGTCAGGCTATCTCTAGTTTATACCCTGTCACTGTTGGTGGTACTTTTCCAACCCCTTCTTTGATGTTATGGTCTTTAGGTCTAACATTTACAAATCATTTCAAATATCCAGGCAGTTTCCAATGATGCCTAAAATGCATTTGTTTTCCTTGTCTCAAACCGTCTACAGTGGCTTCTACTTCAGTTTTCAGTAGGTGACAACCAAGTGCATTTTAGAGTAAACAAGTTTATTGGCCGAGAAATGGGGGCATATCCTCTCTGTCCGCCAGCCTGAGAAGAGGCTATTGATGGGCCAACCCAACGCACAATTGTCAGCGTTCAAGTTGGTGTTGTGGTTACACTTACTCACACACACACACACACACACACACACACACACACACACGCACACGCACACGCACACGCACACGCACACACACAGGCTCAGAGGAGTGTGTATTCTCTTTCCCAGGCTCCTCTCTTCCCAGCTGGCATGGCCCAAAGAGACAGAGCGGTGGAAAATGGGTCAAACTGAAATAAAAACATTCCAACACTTCATTAGTAAAGCACATTTCAAGTTGGAAGCTTAACTGTTAAGGCAGAAATCTGTTTTTGTATTTTATTTTATCTATCACCCAAACTAGCTGATTGATTATCATCAGATTTTAACATTTGAACCAAGGCTTGGGAACAGCAAAACATTTTACTCTGCTGGTCATCAGAAACTAAGAAGCCTCTAACGCCTCTTAACACAAATCCTGGTACTTATCACCAAATCTGCATCCACTACGATTTAAGTGTATGAAAAGCTCAATTCAATGTCATAAGGTTTACAGGAATTCTTCTTTATTCCTACAACCTCCTAATGTGCACTTGACCGATTCTACAGCTGAGCCAGTGAATGTATCCTATGATAAGTATAAATAAAAAAACAAATGTTCCTGTCTTTCAGTACTGCAGACACTAGCTTTTTCCTTCTTATTCTAATATTGTGCCATTGCTAAAAACTAATTGTTAATCTTAAATTATTTTGTATTGCAACCAATTTCATACCAAACTGAATCCTAATATGTCTGCTGCTGGTGAATGTGGCAGAGGGAAGGCAGATCTTGTGTTTGCTGATCTGATCCGGGTTTAAAGGGGGTTTCCCTGTTGGAGATAAGAAGATTATAATCCTCCACCTTCTCCTCCTCCTCCTCCTCCTCATCTTTGCTGCTTCTCGGCACACGCATAAAAAGAGGCAGACTGAGATGGAGCAGAGAAGAAGGAGAGCAGAACACTTTTGAAGGAAGCAGCACAGATGGAAGTGAAATAGTGAGAGGGAAAGACAGAGACACCCCTGAGGGGAAGAGAGACGCAGAGGCTATCTGACTGTCTCAACGCAGTCTTAGACCCTCCAGTTCTCATCCAAAACATATTTCACTTTGCACGTCTGATACAAACTATGTGTTTATGATTGTGTTACCTTTTTGGGATTCTTTTGAAACCGGGATTTTTTTTATTTGGAGAAAAGACCTGTTGCTTTACACTCTATTGAGTCTCTTTTTCTGTTCCTCTATTTGAGGTCACCTGACTCTGTTTTTCTATCAAGGACTATTTTTACCTTTGCTAAAATGTACTTTGGCATTTGGTGTTGATGACATGTTTTTGCATCAGGTTGGAACATCTTAGGCAAAATTGTAGGTTGCCAGTTTTTTGCACCTCATTTTGTTTGACTAACTTGTGACAATGATGAGTGCGTACTATTGTTGGCGTCCGGTGTTTGACGGCTATGAATGTCTGCAGCTGCTGGAGCAGAACGGAGGCTTTGGAAACAACGGAGCCCAGCCGCCCATGCAGATCCAGAACGTCCACAACAATGCAGGTGAGGGTTTGTTTTGATGACTATAATATACTGTACTCAGGGTTATGTTCGTTTAAAGTTGTAACAGTTGAAGTAATGAGGGCGAATTTGAAAACTATCTGATCATGTTTCTAAAAAGCACAATGTAACAAATCATTGATTTGCTGAAGGACAATTTATCCAAACATATGATATGATGCACTTTAATAATCTGGCAAAATAACAACTTTTTCAATTCAAATAATCATTCATAGAGCTGTCCTCTTTTTTCTACCTCTCAGGTAAATTAACTAAACCTCTTGTTTATAATTAGCCATGTACACTGTTCTTACAAACACAGATAACAAACCTATATCGCTAAGAGTTATACATGGTTATAAGTAATGTTGTAGTTCCCTTATGACCAGCCAACAATAACAGTATCCTCCTCCTTTGGTTAATTTATTTATAGAATCATTTTTGCCATATGACTGCGATTTCACATCTTACAGTATGTCCGAAGAAACAATCTGAAAGTATGCACGCTCTGGGAATGGAACACTCTTATTTTATGGCTATTTGAAATCAGGATCATCAAACAAAAGTACTTAACCAGAACGTGATATTTCTGTTATTTATCTGTATATTTTCTATAAATGAGCATAATGGGTGTTTCCAAACACACAGCCACACCTGTGCAGGCTGCTATTAAGGGGATTCATCCATCTGTCAATATGTTGCCCTTCCTCCTGAGGAGCGGCTTCAGTCTTCCTGCATACTGTCAGACTTGGGCTATAAATTACTCAATCTGAGTCATTTGCCTGTTGTTGTACATCAACATCCCACAGCTTCACCCAGCTGACGGCAACAGATTTCATCCAATGCATTCACAAACAATGCATTTGCAGTAAAACAAACATCCTTTTGACCTAAAAAAGACGTGTATCATGAGTTTGGGAATTGATACATTGTACCCACATATACATTTTATAGAATATTTATTTTACGTTATTTATAGCTTGGCTTTGCTAAAATATTTAAGTCCATTCGGTGATAACAATTTAAAGATTTTAAACTTCCAATTATACACAATGTTTTTTTCATTGTTGGTTAAACTGCGACCTCGATGAGCCCACTGTCAGTGCTTTGACACATCTGCAAATCTATTGTGTTCAGAATTCTCTCTTTCCCCCCCCCCATGATGCCTTTAGGCATATACGATCCTGACCAGGCGGCCAGCGGCCTCTTTGACATCTTAAAGGGAGGAACCGAGCGCTTCCTGACCAACATCAAGGACACCTCCTCTAAGGTCATCCAGTCAGTAGCAAGGTAAGGTGCACCCACCTGTATACCCGTTTCTAAAAATCAATGTTTTATTTATTCATATTTCATTTTCAGTTGTACGCTTTAACCAAATCTTTACAAAACAGAATTTATACTTTTTGGGGCGATAAAGTGTTGCTGAACTCATGATTGACATTATGTTCGTTAACCTGTGGAGTTGACTGAATAATCCTTGCACATACAGTGGGGCAAAAAAAAAGTATTTAGTCAGCCACCAATTGTGCAAGTTCTCCCACTTGAGAAGATGAGAGAGGCCTGTAATTTTCATCCTAGGTATACCTCAACTATGAGAGACAAAATGAGAAAAAAAAATCCAGAAAATCACATTTTTAAAGAATTTATTTGCAAATTATGGTGGAAAATAAGTATTTGGTCAATAACAAAAGTTAATCTCAATACTTTGTTATATACCCTTTGTTGGCAATGACAGAGGTCAAACGTTTTCTGTAAGTCTTCACAAGGTTTTCACACACTGTTGCTGCTATTTTGGCCCATTCCTCCATGCAGATCTCCTCTAGAACAGTGATGTTTTGGGCCTGTCGCTGGGCAACACAGACTTTCAACTCCCTCCAAAGATTTTCTATGGGGTTGAGATCTGGAGACTGGCTAGGCCACTCCAGGACCTTGAAATGCTTCTTACGAAGCCACTCCTTCGTTGCCCGGGCGGTGTGTTTGGGATCATTGTCATGCTGAAAAACCCAGCCACGTTTCATCTTCAATGCCCTTGCTGATGGAAGGAGGTTGTCACTCAAAATCTCACGATACATGGCCCCATTCATTCTTTCCTTTACACGGATCAGTCGTCCTGATCCCTTTGCAGAAAAACAGCCCCAAAGCATGATGTTTCCACCCCCATGTTTCACAGTAGGTATGGTGTTCTTTGGATGCAACTCAGCATTCTTTCTCCTCCAAACACGTCTAGTTGAGTTTTTACCAAAAAGTTCTATTTTGGTTTCATCTGACCATATGACATTCTCCCAATCCTCTTCTGGATCATCTAAATGCTCTCTAGCAAACTTCAGACGGGCCTGGACATGTACTGGCTTAAGCAGGGGGACACGTCTGGCACTGCAGGATTTGAGTCCCTGGCGGCG
Organism: Notothenia coriiceps; assembly: GCF_000735185.1. Taxonomy (NCBI): domain Eukaryota; kingdom Metazoa; phylum Chordata; class Actinopteri; order Perciformes; family Nototheniidae; genus Notothenia; species Notothenia coriiceps. Next base: position 6,713 of record NW_011350233.1, read on the forward strand.
TAGTGTGTTACTGATGGTAGCCTTTGTTACTTTGGTCCCAGCTCTCTGCAGGTCATTGACTAGGTCCCCCGTGTGGTTCTTGGATTTTTGCTCACCGTTCTTGTGATCATTTTGACCCCACGGGGTGAGATCTTGCGTGGAGCCCCAGATCGAGGGAGATTATCAGTGGTCTTGTATGTCTTCCATTTTCTAATAATTGCTCCCACAGTTGATTTCTTCACACCAAGCTGCTTACCTATTGCAGATTCAGTCTTCCCAGCCTGGTGCAGGTCTACAATTTTGTTTCTGGTGTCCTTTGACAGCT